>NC_092158.1:100228445-100528445 GCF_045791955.1 Oncorhynchus clarkii lewisi | reverse complement strand
TGTCGAGTCACAGAGGAAGGCTGTGCTTCTCTGGTCTCAGCTCTGAGGTCAAACCCCTCACACCTGAGAGAGCTGGACCTGAGTAACAATGACCTGAAGGATTCAGGAGTGAAGCTGCTCTCTGATGGACTGGGGAATCCCCACTGTACTCTGGAGACTCTGAGGTCAGTATTCCTGTAGTTGGTCAACAAGTGATAACTGTTCACCAGATCCACATGTGTTTATCAGGCACACATAGTCCACACCATATGTGTTTGGACAGTGAGGCTTACAGTTTTAAATTTGGTGCTATGCTCCAGCATTTTGGATTTGAGATATAATGTTTCATATTAGGAGACAGTACAGAATGTCACCTTTTATTTGAGGTTAAAGGTGAGAGGTTAGTATGTTTTGTTGTAGTCTCTGTTATTGGTCATGGTGAGAGGTTAGTATGTTTTGTTGTAGCCTCTGTTATTGGTAATGGTGAGAGGTTAGCATGTTTTGTTGTAGTCTATGTTATTGGTAATGGTGAGAGGTTAGCATGTTTTGTTGTAGCCTCTGTTATTGGTAATGGTGAGAGGTTAGCATGTTTTGTTGTAGCCTCTGTTATTGGTAATGGTGAGAGGTTAGTATGTTTTGTTGTATCCTGTTATTGGTAATGGTGAGAGGTTAGCATGTTTTGTTGTAGCCTCTGTTATTGGTAATGGTGAGAGGTTAGCATGTTTTGTTGTAGCCTCTGTTATTGGTAATGGTGAGAGGTTAGCATGTTTTGTTGTAGCCTCTGTTATTGGTAATGGTGAGAGGTTAGCATGTTTTGTTGTAGTCTGTTATTGGTAATGGTGAGAGGTTAGCATGTTTTGTTGTAGCCTCTGTTATTGGTAATGGTGAGAGGTTAGTATGTTTTGTTGTAGCCTCTGTTATTGATAATGGTGAGAGGTTAGCATGTTTTGTTGTAGCCTCTGTTATTGGTAATGGTGAGAGGTTAGCATGCTTTGTTGTAGCCTCTGTAACTTTCTCACTCATTGTTATTCATGATTGTTTCATGATTTTTCTTAATCATGGCATCATCAGGATTATTTTATTATTGTTTAGAAACATGTTATCTACTCTCTTAGACAGAAAAGTACTCCACTCATCATCCACCATTTTATTATTGGGCAAAACACAACCAAAACAAACTGCAAATGCAACCAACGAGTTTCAGTCACAAAACGAAATGTGTCTTAAAATACCCTCAAATTAAAGGTGACATTATATACTGTCACCTCATATGAAACATTTGACCTCAAATCCAAAATGTTGGAGAATAGAGCCACATTTAAAATGTTAGCTTTACTGTCTAAATAGATATGGTGTGGACTGTATACTCAATACAATCTAAATCTGATACCTCACTGTCTAAATAGATATGGTGTGGACTGTATACTCAATACAATCTAAATCTTGAAAAAAAATTACTGCCACTATTTTCACTACCAAAGAATATCAGTGTGATTTTAATATGATTTGACTCTTTGCAGGCTATCAGGCTGTCTAGTCACAAAGGAAGGCTGTGCTTCTCTGGTCTCAGCTCTGAGGTCAAACCCCTCACACCTGAGAGAGCTGGACCTGAGCTACAATCACCCAGGAGACTCAGGAGTCAGACTGCTCTCTGCTGGACTGGAGGATCCACACTGCAGACTGGAGAAACTCAAGTATGTAGAGGGTTTATGTCAATGTTCATATCAGACATGTTAGACTTATCAGGCTAGTTAAGACAAACATTCTTACCACCACTTGGACAAAGTTGTATGCTGACTGTGTGTGTGTCCGTGTGTGTGTGTGTCCAGTGTCCTGTGTGTGTGTGTGTGTCCAGTGTCCTGTGTGCGTGTGTCCAGTGTCCTGTGTGTGTGTGTGTCCTGTGTGTGTGAGTGTCCTGTGTGTGTGTGTGTGTGTCCAGTGTCCTGTGTGTGTGTGTGTCCAGTGTCCTGTGTGTGTGTCCTGTGTGTGTGAGTGTCCTGTGTGTGTGTGTGTGTGTCCTGTGTGTGTGTGTGTCCAGTGTCCTGTGTGTGTGTGTGTCCAGTGTCCTGTGTGTGTGTGTGTCCAGTGTCCTTTGTGTGTGTGTGTCCAGTGTCCTGTGTGTGTGTCCTGTGTGTGTGTGAGTGTCTTGTGTGTGTGTGTGTGTACAGTGTCCTGCGTGTGTGTGTGTCCAGTGTCCTGTGTGTGTGTGTGTGTGTGTGTGTGTGTGTGTCCAGTGTCCTGTGTGTGTGTCCAGTGTCCTGTGTGTGTGAGTGTCCTGTGTGTGTCCAGTGTCCTGTGTGTGTGAGTGTCCTGTGTGTGTGAGTGTCCTGTGTGTGTCCAGTGTCCTGTGTGTGTGAGTGTCCTGTGTGTGTGTGTGTGTCCAGTGTCCTGGGGGTGTGTGTGTCCAGTGTCCTGGGGGTGTGTGTGTCCAGTGTCCTTTGTGTGTGTGTGTCCAGTGTCCTGTGTGTGTGTCCTGTGTGTGTGTGTGTGTGTCCTGTGTGTGTGTGTGTGTCCAGTGTCCTGTGTGTGTGTCCTGTGTGTGTGTCCAGTGTCCTGTGTGTGTGTGTGTGTGTGTGTGTGTCCTGTGTGTGTGTGTGTGTGTCCAGTGTCCTGTGTGTGTGTGTGTGTGTGTGTGAGTGTCCTGTGTGTGTGTGTGAGTGTCCTGTGTGTGT
Source organism: Oncorhynchus clarkii lewisi (assembly GCF_045791955.1). Classification (NCBI taxonomy): domain Eukaryota; kingdom Metazoa; phylum Chordata; class Actinopteri; order Salmoniformes; family Salmonidae; genus Oncorhynchus; species Oncorhynchus clarkii. The sequence goes on along the minus strand of NC_092158.1, from coordinate 100,525,794 downwards.
GTGTGTGAGTGTCCTGTGTGTGTGTGAGTGTCCTGTGTGTGTGTGACAAAGTTGTGTGTGTGTTCAGTGGAAATCTCTCAATCTCTCACACAGTGGACACACACACACACACACACACACACAGTACACACACACAGTACACACACAGTACACACACACAAACAAGCACTGAACACACACACACGACACACACACTCACACACACACACACACACACACACACACACACACACACACAGTACACACAAACACTCACACACATACTGGACACTCACAAACTGGACACACACACAGTACACACACACACACACTGGACAAACACACAGACAAACATTCGCTTGATATATGCTTGATATACGTGTGTGTGTGTGTGTGTGTGTGTGTGTGTGTGTGTGTGTGTGTGTGTGTGTGTGTGTGTTCAGGTGTATCCCTCAATGACTGTCTGTTCTTCTGCTTACCGCTACAGTGTGGAACATGGTGGAGAGAACAGAATGAAACCTGGACTTAGAAAATGTGAGTGTTGACTGCTGTGAAGAATATGACTAAGAATAAGTCTTAATTCAAGTTAAGTCAAAGTCAAAGACCACCATCATTACTTACTTGGTCATATTAAATATCAGCTGTAGTTCTACAGAAGCAGAAATCAGGGACATCAATGTTTACAAAGAGTTGATTTGACAATGTGTGTGTGTGTGTGTGTGTGTGTGTGTGATTAATGTGAATAAGTGTGTTTTATATTACCATACAGTATAACATATGATCATTCAACAAGTCTCAAGTTACCTTTCTCCTTTTGATACCTAGAAACATCTACATTAAATGAATTAGTGAAAAGTGAGTTAACATTCTAATGTGAATGATGATGATTTCTAATATTGTGTCTGGTTTCATCCATCAGATGTCTGTGATCTCACACTGGACCTAAACACAGTAAACAGACTCCTCTCTCTGTCTGAGGAGAACAGAAAGGTGACATGTAGGAGAGAGGAGCAGCCGTATCCTGATCACCCAGAGAGATTTGAGGACTGTGAACAGGTGCTGTGTAGAGAGGGTCTGACTGGGCGCTGTTACTGGGAGGTAGAGTGGAGTGGGAGAGAGGCTGTTATAGGAGTGACATATAAAGGAATCAACAGGAGAGGAAGGGGTGATGACTGTTGTCTTGGATACAATGACAAGTCCTGGAGTCTGTTCTGCTATGACAACAGTTACTATGCCAGGCACAATAATAACTCCACTACCATAGACGTCCCCTCCTCCGGCTCCCACAGGGTAGGAGTGTATCTGGACTGGCCAGCCGGCACTCTGTCCTTCTATAGAGCCTCCTCTGTCACACTGACCCACCTGATCACATTCACCTCCACATTCACTGAGCCCCTCTATCCAGGGTTTGGGGTTTGGTGGGATGGCGACTCAGTGTCCCTGTGATACACACACACACTGGACACAAACAACTCACACACACTGAAACACACAAATGCAAACAAACAGGCACTGGACGCACACACACTGGACACACACACACTGGACACACACACACACTGGACACACACACACTGGACACACAGACACACACACTGGACACACACACACACACTGGACACAAACACACACACACACACACTGGACACACACACACTGGACACACACACACTGAACACACACACACACACACATTGGACACACACATACACACACACTGGACACACACACACACACCTGCTGGACACACACACTAGATACACACACACACTGGACACACACACACACACACACACACACTGGACTCACAGACACACGCTGGACACACACACACACACTGGACGCACACACACACACACACACACAATGGACACACACACACACACACACTGGACTTACAGACACACACTGGACACACACACACACACACACACACACACACACACACTGGTCACACACACTCTGGACACACACACACACACTGGACTCACAGACACACACACAAACACAGTGCACACACACACACACACACACACTGGACTCACAGGACACACACTGGACTCACAGACTCACACTGGACACACACACACACACACACACACTGGACACACACACACAGGACACACACACACAGGACACACACACTCTGGACACACACACTGGACACACACACACACATGCGCGTCTTTCTATAGTTGTGAGGACCTCTTACAATAACACTGTTAAAATACCAATGTGATCATTTGTTGTCTTTTATGTTGAAAAACTAATTGTATAATTATATATGGACATACGCTTCATAGTTGTATAATTATATCTGGACATACGCCCCATAGTTGTACAAGTATACAAGGATATATTGTACTTTTCATAATAAAACATACTTGAAACAAGAAAAGGCTGTTAATTGTGAAAACAGTTTGTTTATTGATTTAACGTTTCCTCTGTCAGGTTGATGTTAACCTGCGACTGGTTGAAACAAGAAAAGGCTGTTAATTGTGAAAACAGTTTGTTTATTGATTTAACGTTTCCTCTGTCAGGTTGATGTTAACCTGCGACTGGTTGAAACAAGAAAAGCCTGTTAATTGTGAAAACAGTTTGTTTATTGATTTAACGTTTCCTCTGTCAGGTTGATGTTAACCTGCGACTGGTTGAAACAAGAAAAGGCTGTTAATTGTGAAAACAGTTTGTTTATTGATTTAACGTTTCCTCTGTCAGGTTGATGTTAACCTGCGACTGGTTGAAACAAGAAAAGGCTGTTAATTGTGAAAACAGTTTGTTTATTGATTTAACGTTTCCTCTGTCAGGTTGATGTTAACCTGCGACTGGTTGAAACAAGAAAAGGCTGTTAATTGTGAAAACAGTGTGTTTATTGATTTAACGTTTCCTCTGTCAGGTTGATGTTAACCTGCGACTGGTTGAAACATGGAACAAATATGACATGAAATACAAAACAATTAAATATGTGGAATAGAATTAAACAAATTGTACAATTAGTACAACAGAGTGTTGTAATGCAGGGTTACTATAGCAACAGAGTGTTGTAATGCAGGGTCACTATAGCAACAGAGTGTTGTGATGCAGGGTTACTATAGCAACATAGTGTTGTGATGCAGGGTCACTATAGCAACAGAGTTCTCTCTGCTCTCTCTCTTCTCTGCTCTCTTTCTGTTCTCTGCTTTCTCTCTGTTCTCATCCATCAGATGTCTGTGATCTCACAGCTATAGTGATCCTTCATCTCATATGCATACGTATATACTGTACTCTATATCATCGACTGTATCCTTATGTAATACATGTATCACTAGCCACTTTAAACTATGCCACTTTGTTTACATACTCATCTCATTTGTACATACTGTACTCGATACCATCTACTGTATCTTGCCTATGCTGCTCTGTACCATCACTCATTCATATATCCTTATGTACATATTCCTTATCCCCTTACACTGTGTACAAGACAGTAGTTTTGGAATTGTTAGTTAGACTACTTGTTATTACTGCATTGTCGGAACTAGAAGCACAAGCATTTCGCTACACTCGCATTAACATCTGCTAACCATGTGTATGTGACAAATAAAATTTGATTTGACTTGATTTGATTTGACCTAAACACAGTAAACAGACTCCTCTCTCTGTATGAGGAGAACAGAAAGGTGACATGTAGGAGAAAGGAGCAGCCGTATCCTGATCACCCAGAGAGATTACTCTGCATGTCACAATAATAATCCCACTACCATAGACGTCTGCCCCTCCAGCCCCCACAGAGTAGGAGTGTATCTGGACTGGCCAGCTTGAACTCTGTCCTTCTATAGAGCCTCCTCTGACACACTGACCCACCTGATCACATTCACCTCCACATTCACTGAGCCCCTCTATCCAGGGTTTGGGGTTTGGGATGATGATGATTCAGTGTTCCTCTGTCAGTGACACACACACTGGACACAACAACTAAAGCTCTAAAGTAACTTTTTATTGACAGATGCCTCATTTAAATGTTCTGGATTTTGATGAAAGGAAATCCCATATAGCCTACTGGCCAGGACTTTGTTATGGCATCTTCTGATTGGGTGTCTCAGGTCAGGACTTTGTTACGGCATCTTCTGATTGGGTGTCTCAGGTCAGGACTTTGTTATGACATCTTCTGATTGGGTGTCTCAGGTCAGGACTTTGTTATGACATCTTCTGATTGGGTGTCTCAGCTCAGGTCTGAGCCATGATCAGAATGTGTCTCTGTCTATTTCCAGCCCTGCCATTTCTACCTGTCCTAATCTAGTGTTTGACCCCTGACCTCCTCACACCGTCTCACTGTCCATGTCTGCTTTTAGCTCCCACCTCTACTTCACTGTGTTATAATGGACCTTATGCTTGTTATGTCACCTCTGTAACCAGGTATCAAACATACTGACCTTTCTGACCCTGTCCCATGGCCCTACTTCACTGTGTTATAATGGACCTTATGCTTGTTATGTCACCTCTGTAACCAGGTACCAAACATACTGGTCCTACTTCACTGTGTTATAATGGACCTTATGCTTGTTATGTCACCTCTGTAACCAGGTATCAAACATACTGACCTTTCTGACCCTGTCCCATTATCCTACTTTCTACAACTGAACATTTAAATTCCTCAGAGTTTTGTTTAGTGTCCACTTACTTATTTATTGATGTATTTGTTGTTTATTTGGGTTGTGCCGCAGAGCATCATGGGGGTTTGTATGTGTTGAGATAATCACGTTCCAGATAAATGGTTGAACTGATTCCTGTCTCCCGTCTCATCATTATTGAATTGTTATACAGACGAGGTAATGAAACCCACAAAACATAACAACAGATTGGTGATGAGTCTGAATCTACAGGAACTAGTCTGTCTGGAAGAAGTATGTTTTAACAACTTTTAAAACGGTTATTTTCTGTGGTTCAGTCTAGGCTAATGTTAGCACAGTGTATTGCTAGCAGAGGCAAGTGCAGAGTTGAGCTAACAGAGAGAGTTAACATCATCATGGAGGGAAGTGGAGCTAACAGAGAGAGTTAACATCATCATGAAGGGAAGTGGAGCTAACAGAGAGAGTTAACATCGTCATGGAGGGAAGTGCATAGTGGAGCTAACAGAGAGAGTTAACATCATCATGGAGGGATGTGGAGCTAACAGAGAGAGTTAACATCATCATGGAGGGAAGTGGAGCTAACAGAGAGAGTTAACATCATCATGGAGGGAAGTGGAGCTAACAGAGAGAGTTAACATCATCATGGAGGGAAGTGGAGCTAACAGAGAGAGTTAACATCATCATGGAGGGAAGTGGAGCTAACAGAGAGAGTTAACATCATCATGGAGGGAAGTGGAGCTAACAGAGAGAGTTAACATCATCATGGAGGGAAGTGGAGCTAACAGAGAGAGTTAACATCATCATGGAGGGAAGTGGAGCTAACAGAGAGAGTTAACATCATCATGGAGGGAAGTGGAGCTAACAGAGAGAGTTAACATCGTCATGGAGGCAGAAAAGGATTTGAGACGGATGTCTGAGCAGGAAAACATCTTGATTAGAAAGGGAGGAATATACAGGGATTAAAGGCCAGGATATTTATTCAACTGTGAAGACGAATGTCACGCTCTGACCTTAGATATTTTGGAATTAAAAACTGCTAAATGAGCGAAATTAATGAAGTTTACATGACTGAGGAAAATATTGCTGTGGTTGAGGACAATGCTAAAGTGAATGACAATCAGGATGTAACGGCTGTCGTCAGTGTAAGAAGGTTAGGACCAAAGCGCAGTGTTCATCTTAATTAATGGAAAAAATGAATAACAAAGAAACAACCGGAACAGTTCTGTCTGGTGCAGACACACAAAGACTGAAAATAACCACCCACCAGTCAACAGTGAAACCAGGCTACCTCAGTATGATTCTCAATCAGGGACAACGATTGACACCTGCCTCTGATTGAGAACCATACCAGGCCAAACACACGCCCAATTTTTCCGTTTTTGATTTTTTTTAAAAGTTTGAAATATCCAATAAATGTCATTCCACTTCATGATTGTGTCCCACTTGTTGTTGATTCTTCACAAAAAATTACAGTTTTATATCTTTATGTTTGAAGCCTGAAATGTGGCAAAAGGTCGCAAAGTTCAAGGGGCCCGAATACTTTCGCAAGGCACTGTATATTGAACATATTTAACACATCATTTAATATTCCTGTAGAACTGTAAGAGAGAATATATTTAACACATCATTTAATATTCCTGTAGAACTGTAAGAGAGAATATATTTAACACATCATTTAATATTCCTGTAGAACTGTAAGAGAGAATATATTTAACACATCATTTAATATTCCTGTAGAACTGTAAGAGAGAATATATTTAATATTCCTGTAGAACTGTAAGAGAGAATATATTTAATATTCCTGTAGAACTGTAAGAGAGAATATATTTAACACATCATTTAATATTCCTGTAGAACTGTAAGAGAGAATATATTTAACACATCATTTAATATTCCTGTAGAACTGTAAGAGAGAATATATTTAACACATCATTTAATATTCCTGTAGAACTGTAAGAGAGAATATATTTAACACATCATTTAATATTCCTGTAGAACTTTAAGAGAGAATATTGTAGACGGCTGCTGTCCAAAGGTGATGGACGAGTTATTCCTGTGTCCTGTGTTCATGCCCTTTTAAGAACATCCTGTCCGGATATCCTCATGCTATTTAGGGTAGGTTTATGCCCTTTTAAGGACATCCTGTCCGGATATCCTCATGCTATTTAGGGTGTGGTTATGTAACTTGATAGTGCAGCTGTTAATTTGAAGTAAAGCAAATGTTTGTAATAAAAAGTAATGATGATTGATGTGTGGGGATCTTGTTGAACTGAAAGAAAATGTGTTTGAACTTATGGAGCTGCTGTGTAGTGACCTTGTGACCCCTTGTAGAATGAACAAGTCATTTCCGGGTCGGTCTGACTGAGTTATAAGTTAGTGTTAGACTTGTCCTGTGAACAAGAAACCTCAAGATAGATAAACCACAGAAATCATGTCTCCTAGACCAATTCTAGGTGTATGGGGTCCTTCATGTGTGGTCCACAATGACAAAACCATCAAAGCCATTCTTTGTGATGCACCTGGTTGTTTTAATGGTGGGATTGATATGACTGAAGGCCATAAGGGTTACATTTTCCAACGATTCAACAGTGAAGATTTTCACACACAGCTGTCTCAACAACCTTTTTCAGCCAAAAACCTGGTGTTTTCTCTCCTTCGTTTCGCATGAGAGAATGGCTTAAGATAAGACTTGCTCTATGTCAGATCTAACAGGCCCTGAGCTGAACATCCCTGCCTGGGTACGTGTTGGAAGAGGAAGTTCCATTCAGAAAAACCTAAAATTGTCACTTCGGAGTATAAGCCACTGAAGAGATTCTTCTTTCCCCATATTTCCATTTCTCTCTCTCTCTCTCTCTCTCTCTCTCTCTCTCTCTCTCTCTCTCTCTCTCTCTCTCTCTCTCTCTCTCTCTCTCTCTCTCTCTCTCTCTCTCTCTCTCTCTCTCTCTCTCTCTCTCTCTCTCTCTCTCTCTCTCTCTCTCTCTCTCTCTCTCTCTCTCTCTCTCTCTCTCTCTCTCTCTCTCTCTCTCTCTCTCAAATTCAAGCAGCTTTATTGGCATGAAAAACATTGTGTCAATATTGCCAAAGCAACAATGTATATTGTATACATTGTAACAAAATTATAAATGATAGCAAATAATAATATAAAATGGTACTAAATAATAATACAAAATTAAATTCAAAAATAATAACAATAAAATGGTAACAGTCAATAGTAGCAATTATGGAAAATGAAACTATAACTAACTTATAACTAAATAACGGTCATCTTCTTCTTTATATCAGTACTACAACTACAATCATCATTACTACGACTACTACTACCATCACTAAACTGTTATCACTACCATTACCACCCATATTTGGGATAAACAGCAATAATAATAGTAATAACAATAATAGTAATAATAAGTAAGTTACTGTTTACTATACAGGAGAGATGATTTGAAAGCCATACGAATCTCTTCAGCAGCGTATAGTCCAGACTCCGAAGTGACAATTTTAGGTTTTTCTGAATTCAGTAGCGCAAATGCAACCAAATCTGTTAGTTCATATGTATTTTCAAACGCTTGTACAGTGGTCAACTACTTTGGGCCTGTCTTTAGCTTCAAGTGGTGAGATTGGTTTACAGTGCTTGATAGGATAAAACAAGTACAGCAGTTTTTCCACCATCGTGAACATTTACGAAGATGGTCCCTTTTGTCCTCAAGACAAAACTTGGGCTGAACGATCAAGAAGGTTGATCTATCAGGGAAAAGAAAACTTACAACACCTGGAAGGCCATGGACAGCCAGCGTGGAAGAGGCAACGTCTGAGGCTTGTGGAGACTAATGGGGTGTCAGGTTGCAATAGGACCTGGAAGGCCATGGACAGCCAGCGTGGAAGAGGCAACGTCTGAGGCCCTCCCAGCTTGAAGACGGGGATTTGGAGACTGATGGGGGTGTCGGATTACAATAGGCCCCTGAAAAGGAGAGACTGATGGGGGTGTCGGGTTACAATAGGCCCCTGAAAAGGAGAGACTGATGGGGTTGTCAGGTTACAATAGGCCCCTGAAAAGGAGAGACTGATGGGGGTGTCGGGTTATAATAGGCCCCTGAAAAGGAGAGACTGATGGGGGTGTCAGGTTACAATAGGCCCCTGAAAATGAGAGACTGATGGGGTTGTCAGGTTACAATAGGCCCCTGAAAAGGAGAGACTGATGGGGGTGTCGGGTTATAATAGGCCCCTGAAAAGGAGAGACTGATGGGGGTGTCAGGTTACAATAGGCCCCTGAAAATGAGAGACTGATGGGGTTGTCAGGTTACAATAGGCCCCTGAAAAGGAGAGACTGATGGGGGTGTCGGGTTATAATAGGCCCCTGAAAAGGAGAGACTGATGGGGTTGTCAGGTTACAATAGGCCCCTGAAAAGGAGAGACTGATGGGGGTGTCGGGTTACAATAGGCCCCTGAAAAGGAGAGACTGATGGGGTTGTCAGGTTACAATAGGCCCCTGAAAAGGAGAGACTGATGGGGGTGTCGGGTTATAATAGGCCCCTGAAAAGGAGAGACTGATGGTTACAATAGGCCCCTGAAAAGGAGAGACTGATTGGGGTGTCAGGTTACAATAGGCCCCTTAAAAGGAGAGACTGATGGGGGTGTCAGGTTACAATAGGCCCCTTAAAAGGAGAGACTGATGGGGGTGTCAGGTTACAATAGGCCCCTGAAAAGGAGAGACTGATGGGGGTGTCAGGTTACAATAGGACCCTGAAAAGGAGAGACTGATGGGGGTGTCAGGTTACAATAGGCCCCTGAAAAGGAGAGACTGATGGGGTTGTCAGGTTACAATAGGCCCCTGAAAAGGAGAGACTGATGGGGCTGTCGGGTTATAATAGGCCCCTGAAAAGGAGAGACTGATAGGGGTGTCGGGTTACAATAGGCCCCTGAAAAGGAGGAAAATGTTGATTCTTCTTTTTCTCTCAGAAAATAATAATAAACTGTCTTATTATACATATAAACATGTATTGTGTAGTAATGTGTAGTATTGTGTAATAATTATGTGTATTGTTTAGTAATGTGTGGTATTGTTTAATAATAACATGTATTGTTTAGTAATGTGTGATAATAATGTTTATTGTGTAGTAATGTGTAGTATTGTGTAATAGTAACGATTATGATTTATATAAAGGTTTTACAAAACAACAACTGTTTTAAACCTGTTTAACCTTTACACTTTTAAAGAGTTCTCAGCAATCCATATTTTAATGATCAACAGGTTGTTCATCTAGGGGGGTCTCTTACACACAAGGGAACTATATGCACACAAGGGGTGTCCCTAGTGTCTTTGAAAAAACAGTTTTAATCCTGCCTAACCTTTAACCTTTTAAAAAGTGTCCTCAGGGGGTCATCCTGGGATGTCCGAGGATGGACTGTCCAGTGTATGTCTCAGTCAATAAAAAATACAAAAAGGGATCATTGTATTATTTTATAAGATGGACCACTTTTAATGCATTATATAAATTATATAGTATATAATAAATTAGATGTTGTGTTAGAGATAAAAATAAAAAATTAACGAGAAAGGACTCTACTCACATATGTATTTATCCTAATGTTTTCAACAAACAAATGTCAATTTTGTGTGACATGTCTTAAAGTGACTCAGAACCATGAAATTGCCAAAGCAAGGCTCTACTCAAGAGTGGACCACTGGCTCCCCCTAGTGGATGTACACAGTTCTAGAAAACAATTACTTGACATTGTATAGCGTGTGCATGTGTGTTATCGCTCTCTAAATGTAAAATACTTAAAAAAATGTTTTTAACAATGTATTAATATTTGGTTTCTACAAACATATTAGGACTGGATGACATACAATTCATATTAAGACTGGATGACATACAATTCATATTAAGACTGGATGACATACAATTCATATTAAGACTGGATGACATACAATTCATATTAAGACTGGATGACATACAATTCATATTAAGACTGGATGACATACAATTCATATTAAGACTGGATGACATACAATTCATATTAAGACTGGATGACATACAATTCATATTAAGACTGGATGACATACAATTCATATTAAGACTGGATGACATACAATTCATATTAAGACTGGATGACATACAATTCATATTAAGACTGGATGACATACAATTCATATTAAGACTGGATGACATACAATTCATATTAAGACTGGATGACATACAATTCATATTAAGACTGGATGACATACAATTCATATTAAGACTGGATGACATACAATTCATATTAAGACTGGATGACATACAATTCATATTAAGACTGGATGACATACAATTCATATTAAGACTGGATGACATACAAACATATTAAGACTGGATGACATACAATTCATATTAAGACTGGATGACATACAATTCATATTAAGACTGGATGACATACAATTTATATTAAGACTGGATGACATACAATTCATATTAAGACTGGATGACATACAATTCATATTAAGACTGGATGACATACAATTCATATTAAGACTGGATGATATACAATTCATATTAAGACTGGATGATATACAATTCATATTAAGACTGGATGACATACAATTCATATTAAGACTGGATGACATACAATTCATATTAAGACTGGATGACATACAATTCATATTAAGACTGGATGACATACAATTCATATTAAGACTGGATGATATACAATTCATATTAAGACTGGATGACATACAATTCATATTAAAACTGGATGACATACAATTCATATTAAGACTGGATGACATACAATTCATATTAAGACTGGATGACATACAATTCATATTAAGACTGGATGACATACAAACATATTAAGACTGGATGACATACAATTCATATTAAGACTGGATGACATACAATTCATATTAAGACTGGATGACATACAATTCATATTAAGACTGGATGACATACAATTCATATTAAGACTGGATGACATACAAACATATTAAGACTGGATGACATACAATTCTCAGGTAATTTATATTATTACTATATTGTATTTTGTGTAAATTATCTGTATAAATCCTCTTGGAACTCTAGGGCCGGTATTTCATTTTTGGATAAAAAACGTTCCCGTTTTAAGCGCGATATTTTGTCACGACAAGATGCTCGACTATGCATATAAGTGACAGCTTTGGATAGAAAACACTCTAACGTTTCCAAAACTGCAAAGATATTGTCTGTTAGTGCCACAGAACTGATGCTACAGGCGAAACCAAGATGAAATTTCAATCAGGAAGTGCTGCATTTTTTGAAACCGCGTCATGGCAATGACTCCTTATATGGCTGTGGAGGAGCTAGGAGTCAGCTTACATTTTCCACGTTTTCCCCAAGGTGTCTGCAGCATTGTGACGTATTTGTAGGCATATCATTGGAAGATTGACCATAAGAGACTACTTCTACCAGGTGGTCGCTTGGTGTCCTCCGTCGCAATTATTGCGTAATCTCCACGTCCATGCGCGTTCCATTTTCTTCAGAGGAGAAACCAAACTGCTACGAGTGATTTATCATCGAATAGATATGTGAAAAACACCTTGAGGATTGATTCTAAACAACCTTTGCCATGTTTCTGTCGATATTATGGAGTTAATTTGGTAAAAAGTTCGGCGTTGTAGAGACTGCATTTTCAGATTTTTTTCTTAGCCAAACGTGATGAACAAAACGGAGCGATTTCTCCTACACAAATAATATTTTTGGAAAAAATGAACATTTGCTATCTAACTGAGAGTCTCGTCATTGAAAACATCCGAAGTTCTTCAAAGGTAAATTATTTTATTTGAATGCTTTTCTTGTTGTTGTGAAAATGTTGCCTGCTGAATGCTAGGCTTAATGCTATGCTAGGCTATCAATACTCTTACACAAATGCTTGTGTAGCTATGGTTGAAAAGCATATTTAGAAAATCTGAGATGACAGTGTTGTTAACAAAAGGCTAAGCTTGTGAGTGAATATATTTATTTCATTTCATTTGAGATTTTCATGAATAGTTAACGTTGCGTTATGGTAATGAGCTTGAGGCTACGGGTTTGCTCTCTGTTATATATTTTCTGACTCTCTACCCTCCCTCTCTCTCTCTTTCCATCTGTTCTGACTCTCTAACCTCCCTCTCTCTCTCTTTCCATCTGTTCTGACTCTCTACCCTCCCTCTCTCTCTTTTTCCATCTGTTCTGACTCTCTAACCTCCCTCTCTCTCTCTCTCTCTTTCCCTCTGTTCTGACTCTCTACCCTCCCTCTCTCTCTCTTTCCCTCTGTTCTGACTCTCTACCCTCCCTCTCTCTCTATCTCTCTCTCTTTCCATCTGATCTGACTTTCTACCATCCCTCTCTCTCTTTCCATCTGTTCTGACTCTCTCCCCTCCCTCTCTCTCCCTCTGTTCTGTCTCCCTCCCCTCCCTCTCTTTCCCTCTGTTCTGACTCTCTACCCTCTCTTTCCCTCTGTTCTGACTCTCTACCCTCCCCTCTCTCTCTTTCCCTCTGTTCTGACTCTCTACCCTCCCTCTCTCTCTCTTTCCCTCTGTTCTGACTCTCTACTCTCCCTCTCCCTCTGTGAAATCTACGTTTTTTTAAAATAAAAATGTTCACACATAAAGTGAACCGTTTTTGCTTTGTAATTCTGGGTTATTGTGTGTAGATTGATGAGGGGAAAAACACATTTAATACATTTTAGAATAAGGCTGTGACGTGACAAAATGTGTAAAAAGTCAAGGGGTCTGAATACTTTCTGAATGTTACTGTATATCAGTATATTAGACTCTCTCTCTCTCTCTCTCTGCAGTGATGTTGTTTTCATCACTTCTGGTTTAACACTGCCATCAAGTGGTGATTGTCCAAACTGCACCACTGTTAAGATGGTGAGAGCAGAGAGAGAGAGAGCAGAGAGCAAAGAGAGAGCAGAGAAAAGAGAGCAGCAGAGCAGAGAGCAGAGAACAGACAGAGAGCAGAGAAAAGAGAGAGCAGCATAGCAGAGAGCAGAGAGCAGGCTGAGAGAGCAGAGAGTGAGATCAGAGAGTGAGAGAGAGAGCAGAGTGAGAGAGCAGAGAGAAGAGGGCAGAGAGAGCAGAGAGAGCGAGAAGAAAGAGGGAGAGAGCAGAGAACAGAGAGAGCAGAGGGAGAGAGAACTCTGTTGCTATAGTGACCCTGCATCACAACACTCTGTTGCTATAGTGAACCTGCATTACAACACTCTGTTGCTATAGTGACCCTGCATCACAACACTCTGTTGTACTAAATTGTTTAATTCTATTCCACATATTTAATTGTTTTGTATTTCATGTCATATTTGTTTCATGTTTCAACCAGTCGCAGGTTAACATCAACCTGACAGAGGAAACGTTAAATCAATAAACAAACTGTTTTCACAATTAACAGCCTTTTCTTGTTTCAAGTCTGTTTTATTATGAAAAGTACAATATATCCTTGTATACTTGTACAACTATGGAGCGTATGTCCAGATATAATTGTATATAATTCTATTATTATATTATTATTATTATATATATATTACAATTTGTTATTCAACATAAAATACATTCATGATGTAGGAGACCCAGACCTGTGGAGGTCAAGGTCACAATTATAGGAATTATGTCCTGTGTGTGTGTTTCCAGTGTGTGTGTGTGTCCAGTGTGTGTGTGTGTGATTGTGTTTGTCCAGTGTGTGTGTGTGTCCAGTGTGTGTTCACTGTGTTTGTTTGTCCAGTGTGTGTGTGTGTGTTCAGTGTGTGTGTGTGTCTAGCGTGTGTGTGTGTGTGTGTTTGTGAGTCCAGTGTGTGCGTTTGTCCAGTGTGTGTGTGTGTGTGTGTGTCCAGTGTGTGTCAACTGTGTGTGTGTGTGTGTGTCCAGTGTGTGTGTGTGTGTTCAGTGTGTGTGTGTGTGTGTGCAGTGTGTGTCTAGCGTGTGTGTGTCCAGCGTGTGTGTGTGTCCAATTGTGTGTGTGTGTGTGTGTGTGTGTGTGTGTGTGTGTGTGTTCAGTGTGTATATGTGTGATCAGTGTGTGTGTCCAATTGTGTGTGTGTGTGTGTCTAGCGTGTGTGTGTGTGTTTGTGAGTCCAGTGTGTGTGTGTGTGTGTGTGTCCAGTGTGTGTCCACTGTGTTTGTGTGTGTGTTTGTCCAGTGTGTGTGTGTGTGTGTGTCTAGCGTGTGTGTGTCTGTGTCCAGTGTGTGTGTGTGTGTGTGTGTGTTCAGTGTGTGTTCAGTGTGTGTGTGTGTGCAGTGTGTGTCCAGTGTGTGTGTGTGTGTTCAGTGTGTGTGTGTCCAGTGTGTGTGTGTGTGTCTAGCGTGTGTGTGTTCAGTGTGTGTGTGTGTTTTTGTGAGTCCAGTGTGTGTGTGTGTCCAATTGTGTGTGTGTGTGTGTTTGTCCAGTGTGTGTGTTTGTCCAGTGTGTGTGTTTGTCCAGTGTGTGTGTGTGTCCAGTGTGTGTGTGTCCGTCCAGTGTGTGTGTGTGTCCAGTGTGTGTGTGTGTGTGTGTGTGTCCAGTGTGTGTGTGTGTGTGTGTCCAGTGTGTGTGTGTGTGTGTGTCCAGTGTGTGTGTGTGTGTGTGTGTGTGTGTGTGTCCAGTGTGTGTGTGTGTGTGTGTGTGTGTCCAGTGTGTGTGTGTGTGTGTGTGTCCAGTGTGTGTGTGTGTGTGTGTGTCCAGTGTGTGTGTTCAGTGTGTGTGTGTGTGTGTGTGTGTGTATTTTTGTTTGTCCAGTGTGTGTGTGTGTCTCTGCCCAGTGTGTGTGTGTGTGTGTGTGTCTCTGCCCAGTGTGTGTGTGTGTGTGTGTCTCTGCCCAGTGTGTGTGTGTGTTTGTGTGTGTGTGTGTGTCTCTGCCCAGTGTGTGTGTGTGTGTGTGTGTGTGTGTGTGTGTGTCTCTGCCCAGTGTGTGTGTGTGTGTGTCTCTGTCTGTGTGTCTCTGCCCAGTGTGTGTGTGTGTGTGTGTGTATCTGCCCAGTGTGTGTGTGTGTGTGTGTGTCTCTGCCCAGTGTGTGTGTGTGTGTGTGTCTCTGCCCAGTGTGTGTGTGTGTCTCTGCACAGTGTGTGTGTGTGTGTCTCTGCCCAGTGTGTGTGTGTGTGTGTCTCTGCCCAGTGTGTGTGTGTGTGTGTGTCTCTGCCCAGTGTGTGTGTGTGTGTGTGTCTCTGCCCAGTGTGTGTGTGTGTGTGTGTGTCTCTGCCCAGTGTGTGCTTGTGTGTGTTTGTACAGTGTATTCCTGTGTCCAGTGTTGTATGTTTCCAGTTTTGTGTGTGTGTCCAGTGAATGTGTGTGTTCGTGTGTGTGTTTCCACTGTGTTTGTGTTGTGTGTGTGTGTCAGGTGATTATATCAGGGACACTGAGGAGTCAACACAAACATAAAACCCTGGATAGAGGGGCTCAGTGAATGTGGAGGTGAATGTGATCAGGTGGGTCAGTGTGTCAGAGGAGGCTCTATAGAAGGACAGAGTGCCGGCTGGCCAGTCCAGATACACTCCTACTCTGTGGGAGCTGGAGGAGGGGACGACTATGGTAGTGAGATTATTATTGTGACAGGCAGAGTAACTGTTGTCACAGCAGATCAAACTCCAGGACTTGTCATTGTATCCAAGACAACAGTCATCACCCCTTCCTCTCCTGTTGATTCCTTTATATGTCACTCCTATACCAGGCTCTCTCCCACTCCACTCTACCTCCCAGTAACAGCGCCCAGTCAGACCCTCTCTACACAGCACCTGTCTACAGCCCTCAAATCTCTCTGGGTGATCAGGATACGGCTGCTCCTCTCTCCTCCATGTCATCTTTCTGTTCCCCTCAGACAGAGAGAGGAGTCTGTTTACTGTGTTTGGGTCCAGTGTCAGATCACAGACATCTGATGGATGAAACCAGACACAATATTAGAAATCATCATCATTCACATTAGAATGTTAACTCACTTTTCACTAATTCATTTAATGTAGATGTTTCTAGGTATCAAAAGGAGAAGTTAAGGTAACTTGAGACTTGTTGAATGATCATATGTTATACTGTATGGTAATATAAAACACACTTATTCCCATTAATTACACACACACACACACACACACACACACACACACACACACACACACACACACACACACACACACACACACACACACACACACACACACACACACACACACACACACACACACACACACACACACACACTGTCAAAGCAACTCTTTGTAAACTTTGGTGTCCCTGATTTCTGCTTCTGTAGAACTACAGCTGATATTTAATATGACCAAGTCAGTAATGATGGTGGTCTTTGACTTTGACTTAACTTGAATTAAGACTTATTCTTAGTCATATTCTTCACATCAGTCAACACTCACATTTTCTAAGCCCAGGTTTCATTCTGTTCTCTCCACCATGTTCCACACTGTAGCAGTAAGCAGAAGAACAGACAGTCATTGAGGGATACACCTGAACTCACACACACACACACACACACACACACACACACACACACACAGTCAGCATATAACTTTGTCCAAGTGGTGGTCAGAATGTTTTTCTTAACTAGCCTGATAAGTCCAACATGTCTGATATGAACATTGACATAAACCCTCTACATACTTGAGTTTCTTCAGTCTGCAGTGTGGATCCTCCAGTCCAGCAGAGAGCAGTCTGACTCCTGAGTCTCCTGGGTGATTGTAGCTCAGGTCCAGCTCTCTAAGGTGTGAGGGGTTTGACCTCAGAGCTGAGACCAGAGAAGCACAGCCTTCCTCTGTGACTAGACAGCCTGACAGCCTGCAAAGAGTCAAATCATATTAAAATCACACTGATATTCTTTGGTGGTGAAAATAGTGGCAGTATATTTTTTCAACATATTCAGATATATCAGTGTCCTGAAACCTTCCATATCTATTCATAAAATAGTGTATCATTATTAAAAATGACAAATTATCAAAGTATTGCTTGTAGAGAGTAACATGTATAGTACAAATATTATAGTAGACTGACCAGACCAGTTTAAAAAGCAGTATCAGTCAGAAGACAGACAGTGAGGAATCAGATTTAGATTGTATTGAGTATACAGTCCACACCATATCTATTTAGACAGTGAGGTATCAGATTTAGATTGTATTGAGTATACAGTCCACACCATATCTATTTAGACAGTGAAGATAAAATGTCAAATGTTTCATATGAGGTGACAGTATATAATATAATAACAGAGGCTACAACAAAACATGCTAACCTCTCACCATTACCAATAACAGAGGCTACAACAAAACATACTAACCTCTCACCATCACCAATAACATCACCAATAACAGACTACAACAAAACATGCTAACCTCTCACCATTATCAATAACAGAGGCTACAACAAAACATACTAACCTCTCACCTCTCACCATTACCAATAACAGAGGCTACAACAAAACATGCTAACCTCTCACCATTACCAATAACAGAGGCTACAACAAAACATACTAACCTCTCACCATCACCAATAACATCACCAATAACAGACTACAACAAAACATGCTAACCTCTCACCATTATCAATAACAGAGGCTACAACAAAACATACTAACCTCTCACCTCTCACCATTACCAATAACAGAGGCTACAACAAAACATACTAACCTCTCACCTCTCACCATTACCAATAACAGAGGCTACAACAAAACATACTAACCTCTCACCATTACCAATAACAGAGGCTACAACAAAACATGCTAACCTCTCACCATTACCAATAACAGAGGCTACAACAAAACATGCTAACCTCTCACCATTTCCAATAACAGAGGCTACAACAAAACATGCTAACCTCTCACCATTACCAATAACAGAGACTACAACAAAACATGCTAACCTCTCACCATTACCAATAACAGAGACTCCAACAAAACATGCTAACCTCTCACCATTACCATTAACAGAGACTACAACAAAACATGCTAACCTCTCACCATTACCAATAACAGAGGCTACAACAAAACATGCTAACCTCTCACCATTACCAATAACAGAGACTACAACAAAACATGCTAACCTCTCACCTTTACCAATAACAGAGGCTACAACAAAACATGCTAACCTCTCACCATTACCAATAACAGAGACTACAACAAAACATGTTAACCTCTCACCTTTACCAATAACAGAGGCTACAACAAAACATGCTAACCTCTCACCATTACCAATAACAGAGACTACAACAAAACATGCTAACCTCTCACCATTACCAATAACAGAGGCTACAACAAAACATGCTAACCTCTCACCATAACCAATAACAGAGGATACAACAAAACATGCTAACCTCTCACCATTACCAATAACAGAGGCTACAACAAAACATACTAACCTCTCACCATTACCAATAACAGAGACTACAACAAAACATGCTAACCTCTCACCATTACCAATAACAGAGGTTACAACAAAACATGCTAACCTCTCACCATTACCAATAACAGAGGCTACAACAAAACATACTAACCTCTCACCATTACCAATAACAGAGACTACAACAAAACATGCTAACCTCTCACCATTACCAATAACAGAGGGTACAACAAAACATGCTAACCTCTCACCTTTAACCTCAAATAAAAGGTGACATTCTGTCCTGTCACCTAATATGAAACATTCTATCTCAAATCCAAAATGCTGGAGAATAGCACCAGATGGAGCAATTTTTACTAATGACATGCCACTGGCTTTGAGTAAGGCCAGAGTGTCTATGTATGTGGATGACTCAACACTATACACGTCAGCTACTACAGCGACTGAAATGACATGCAACACTCAACAACGAGCTGCAGATAGTTTCAGAGTGGGTGGCAAGGAATAAGATAGCCCTAAATATTTCTAAATCTGAAAGCATTGTATTTGGGACAAATCACTCACTAAAACCTAAACCTCAACTAAAACTTTTAATAAATAATGAGGAAATTGAGGAAGTTGAGATTACTGAACTCCTTGGAGTAACACTTGTAAACTGTCATGGTCAAAACATATTGATGCAGTAGTAGCTAAGATGGGGAGAAGTCTGTCTATAATAAAGAGATGCTTTGCCTTCTTAACAACATTATCTACAAGGCAGGTCCTACAGGCCCTAGTTTCTACCTTCTTAACAACACAATCAACAAGGCAGGTCCTACAGGCCCTAGTTTCTACCTTCTTAACAACTCTATCAACAAGGCAGGTCCTACAGGCCCTAGTTTCTACCTTCTTAACAACACTATCAACAAGGCAGGTCCTACAGGCCCTAGTTTCTACCTTCTTAACAACACTATCAACGAGGCAGATCCTACAGGCCCTAGTTTCTACCTTCTTAACAACACTATCAACAAGGCAGGTCCTACAGGCCCTAGTTTCTACCTTCTAGACAGCACTATCAACAAGGCAGGTCCTACAGGCCCTAGTTTCTACCTTCTAGACAGCACTATCAACAAGAAAGGTCCTACAGGCCCTAGTTTCTACCTTCTTAACAACACTATCAACAAGGCAGGTCCTACAGGCCCTAGTTTCTACCTTCTAGACTGCACTATCAACAAGAAAGGTCCTACAGGCCCTAGTTTCTACCTTCTTAACAAAACTATCAACAAGGCAGGTCCTAAAGGCCCTAGTTTCTCCCTTCTAGACAGCACTATCAACAAGGCAGGTCCTACAGGCTCTAGTTTCTACCTTCTAGACAGCACTATCAACAAGAAAGGTCCTACAGGCCCTAGTTTCTACCTTCTTAACAACACTATCAACGAGGCAGGTCCTACAGGCCCTAGTTTCTACCTTCTTAACAGCACTATCAACAAGAAAGGCCCTAGTTTCTACCTTCTTAACAACACAATCAACAAGGCAGGTCCTACAGGCTCTAGTTTCTATCTTCTTAACAAGACTATCAACAAGGCAGGTCCTACAGGCCCTAGTTTCTACCTTCTTAACAACACTATCAACAAGGCAGGTCCTACAGGCCCTAGTTTCTACCTTCTTAACAACACTATCAACAAGGCAGGTCCTACAGGCCCTAGTTTCTACCTTCTTAACAACACTATCAACAAGGCAGGTCCTACAGGCCCTAGTTTCTACCTTCTTAACAACACTATCAACAAGGCAGGTCCTACAGGCCCTAGTTTCTACCTTCTTAACAACACTATCAACGAGGCAGGTCCTACAGGCCCTAGTTTCTACCTTCTTAACAACACTATCAACAAGGCAGGTCCTACAGGCCCTAGTTTCTACCTTCTTAACAACACTATCAACAAGGCAGGTCCTACAGGCCCTAGTTTCTACCTTCTTAACCACACTATCAACGAGGCAGGTCCTACAGGCCCTAGTTTCTACCTTCTTAACAGCACTATCAACAAGAAAGGCCCTAGTTTCTACCTTCTTAACAACACAATCAACAAGGCAGGTCCTACAGGCCCTAGATTCTACCTTCTTAACAACACTATCAACAAGGCAGATTCTACAGGCCCTAGTTTCTACCTTCTTAACAAAACTATCAACGAGGCAGATCCTACAGGCCCTAGTTTCTACCTTCTTAACAACACTATCAACGAGGCAGATCCTATAGGCCCTAGTTTCTACCTTCTTAACAACACTATCAACAAGGCAGGTCCTACAGGCGCTAGTTTCTACCTTCTAGACAGCCCTATCAACAAGGCAGGTCCTACAGGCCCTAGTTTCTACCTTCTTAACAGCATTATCTACAAGGCAGGTCCTACAGGCTCTAGTTTCTACCTTCTTAACAGCACTATCAACAAGAAAGGTCCTACAGGCCCTAGTTTCTACCTTCTTAACAACACTATCAACGAGGCAGATCCTACAGGCCCTAGTTTCTACCTTCTTAACAACACTATCAACAAGGCAGGTCCTACAGGCCCAAGTTTTGTCCTGAACTGTTTAGTCTTGTGGTCAGGTGCAACAAAAAAGGACTTAGGAAAATTGCAATTGTCTCAGAAAAGGGCAACACGGCTGGTTCAGAACAGGGCAGCACGGCTGGTTCAGAACAGGGCAGCACGGCTGGTTCAGAACAGGGCAGCACGGCTGGCCCTTGGATGTACACAGAGAGCTAATGTTAATAATATGCCAGTCAATCTCTCCTGGCTGATAGTGGAGACTACATGACTACATGGAACTCTATTCCACAGAACTACATAGAGCCATGACTACATGGAACTCTATTCCACATCAAATAACTGACGAGGTAAAATTAGATTTAAAAAACAAATTAAAACACCTTACGGAACAGCGGGGACTGTGAAGCAACACAAACATTGGCACACACACACACACACACACACACACACACACACACACACACACACACACACACACACACACACACACACACACACACACACACACAGCTAACGGGGATCCATAATAAATCCAAATCCAAATACCAATACTTGTTGACCAGCTACAGGAATACTGACCTCAGAGTCTCCAGTTTACAGTGGGGATTCCCCAGTACAGCAGAGAGCAGCTTCACTCCTGAATCCTTCAGGTCATTGTTACTCAGATCCAGCTCTCTCAGGTGTGAGGGGTTTGACTCCAGAGCTGAGACCAGAGAAGCACAGCCTTCCTTTGTGACTAGACAGCCTGACAGCCTGCAAAGAGTCAAATCATATTAATATAACACTGCTATTCTTTGGTGTTGAAAATAGTGGCAGTTTTTTTATTTTCAACATATTCAGATATATCAGTGTCCTGAAACCTGCCATTTCTATTCATCAATTAATGGTTTTGAAATCAAATGTTTCATAGTTTGTTTTGGATGTATATTGGGTTATTATTGTTTTGTCAATTATTACTGAATAGTGGATGATGACTGGAGAAATGTTATTTATAAGTGAGTAGACAACATGTCTCTAAACACGACAAAATTAATCCTGAGGATGCCATGATTAAAAAAGATCTTGAATGCATCATGATAATAATGAGTTAGAATGTTACAGAGGCTACAACAAAAATGCTAACCTCTCACCATTACCAATAACAGAGGCTACAACAAAAATGCTAACCTCTCACCATTACCAATAACAGAGGCTACAACAAAACATACTATCCTCTCACCATTACCAATAACAGAGGCTACAACAAAACATGCTAACCTCTCACCATTACAAATAACAGAGGCTACAACAAAACATGCTAACCTCTCACCATTACCAATAACAGAGGCTACAACAAAACATACTATCCTCTCACCATTACCAATAACAGAGGCTACAACAAAACATGCTAACCTCTCACCATTACCAATAACAGAGACTACAACAAAACATGCTAACCTCTCACCATTACCAATAACATAGGCTACAACAAAACATGCTAACCTCTCACCATTACCAATAACAGAGGCTACAACAAAACATGCTAACCTCTCACCATTACCAATAACAGATGATACAACAAAACATGCTAACCTCTCACCATTACCAATAACAGAGGCTACAACAAAACATACTAACCTCTCACCATTACCAATAACAGAGACTACAACAAAACATACTAACCTCTCACCATTACCAATAACAGAGTCATTACCAACAGAGGGGGTGTGATATTTGTGCCTCTGTCACTTTCTCGATTAATTCATGATTATTCATCATCATAGTAGCATCCACATGAATGTAGAAGTGTTCAGAAACATCTTCTATTCTTACTGACAATACAAGTGAAGTGACTCCAAAATGACAGGACATTATTCACCATTCAGTTTCTATTGGGAAAAACATCCAAAACACAACCAAGACAAACTGCAAATTAATTCAACAAGTTAGTAGAATCACAAGCTTGATGTAATCACTGCAGGCAAGGAATATGGGACCAAATACTAAACTTATGACTAAAATAATTTATCCAAAATATGACTTTTTCAAATGGGAGAACAAGATACATAAATTGTTTTCATTTATAAACTGCAAAATATATATGTATGAAAATACCTTTAATTAAAAGGTGACATTCTGTACTGTCTCCTAATATGAAACATTCTACCTCAAATCCAAAATGCTGGAGCACCACATTTAAAACTGTAAGCTTCACTGTCCAAACACATATGGTGTGGACTATGTGTGTCTGGTAAACACATGTGGATCTGGTGAACGGTTATCACTTGTTGACCAAATACAGGAATACTGACCTCAGAGTCTCCAGTTTACAGTGGGGATTCCCCAGTACAGCAGAGAGCAGCTTCACTCCTGAATCCTTCAGGTCATTGTTACTCAGATCCAGCTCTCTCAGGTGTGAGGGGTTTGACTCCAGAGCTGAGACCAGAGAAGCACAGCCTTTCTCTGTGACTCCACAGCCTGACAGCCTGACAAAGAGATCATCATGA
Source organism: Oncorhynchus clarkii lewisi (assembly GCF_045791955.1). Taxonomy (NCBI): domain Eukaryota; kingdom Metazoa; phylum Chordata; class Actinopteri; order Salmoniformes; family Salmonidae; genus Oncorhynchus; species Oncorhynchus clarkii. Next base: position 100,501,915 of record NC_092158.1, on the reverse strand, counting down.
CTTCACAAACACACTGTCAATTTAACACCAGTAGTGTAGAAGGACAATGGCAGATGCATTTGGTTTATTCTCTCAAACAACATATAGATTCATCTTCCATCTCCTAGAATTGTATGGTCATATTGTTATACTAATGTGAAAATCAATGAATTTATTCAGTATGTTTTTCAAAATAATATTATGTACATATTATAATAAATATTTTTCTCTAAACTGAATATTGCTTCCTGATGATTAGTTCTTAAATGTCATTTTATTTACTCACAGAGCAGCTCTGGAGGCTTTGACCACTGGCAGCAGCCTCAGAAGACCTTCCTCTGATCTGGAGTATTTCTTCAGGTCAAACACATCCAGCTCCTTTTCTGAAGTCAGCAACACAAAGACCAGAGCTGACCACTGTGCAGGTGACAGGTTGGGTTTTGAGAGACTTCCTGAGCTCAGGTATCTTTGGATCTCCTCCACTAGAGAATGGTCATTCAGTTCATTCAGACAGTGGAACAGATTGATGCTCCTCTCTGGAGAGAGATCCTCCCCAATCTTCTCCTTGATGTACTTGACTGTTTCTTCATGGCTCTGTGAGCTGCTTCTTGTCTTTGTCAGTAGACCTCGTAAGTGCTTCTGATTGGACTCCAGTGAGAGGCCCAGAAGGAAGTGGAGGAAAAGGTCCAGGTTTCCCGTCTCACTTTGTAAGGCTTTATCCACAGCACTCCTGTAGAAAGTAACTTTAGGCTTCTCTCTGAACAGCGAAGAAAAGATACTGGACTTTGATTGAGGTTCGTCCATTAGATTCTCATTGTTGTTGATGAATGAGAGGAACACATATACAGCAGCCAGAAACTCCTGAATGCTCAGATGTACGAAGCAGTACACCTTGTCCTGGTACAGCACACATTCCTGTTTAAAGAGCTGTGTGCACAATCCTGAGTACACTGAGGCTTCATTGACATCAATGCCAGCCTCTTTCAGGTCTTCTTCATAGAAAATCAGATTGCCATTCACAAGCTGTTGAAAAGCCAGTTTTCCCAGTGACAGAATGCTCTCTTTATTCCAGTGTGGACCTGTCTCTTCTTTCCCAAGATACTTTTCATTCTTCTGTTTGGTATGAAACTCCACAAGGTGTGTGTACATCTCAGTCAGAGTCTTGGGCATCTCTTCTCTCTTATGTTTCAGCATGTGTTCAAGGACTGTTGCAGAAATCCAACAGAAGACTGGAATGTGGCACATGATGTGGAGGCTCCTTGATGTCTTTATGTGTGAGATGATTCTGCTGGCCAGGTCCTCATCACTGAATCTCTTCCTGAAGTACTCCTCCTTCTGTGGGTCACTGAACCCTCGTACCTCGGTCACCTGGTCAACACACCCTGAAGGGATTTTATTGGCTGCTGCTGGTCGGGTAGTTATCCAGAGGAGAGCAGAGGGAAGCAGATTTCCCTTGATGAGATTTGTCAGCAGAACATCCACTGAGGTTGACTCTGTGACGTCCCAACAGATCTTGTTCTTCTGGAAGTCTAGGGGCAGTCGGCACTCATCCAGACCATCAAAGATGAACAGAACTTTGTACTTGTTGTAGATGGAGATTCTTGATTGTTTTGTTTCCACTGAGAAGTGATTGAGAAGTTCAATGAAAGTGTGTTTGTCCGCTTTCATCAAATTCAGCTCCCGAAAAGGGAATGAAAATACAAATTGGACATCCTGATTTGCTTTTCCTTCAGCCCAGTCCAGAATGAACTTCTGCACAGAGACTGTTTTTCCAATGCCAGCGACTCCCTTTGTCAGCACAGTTCTGATAAGTTTGTCTTGTCCAGTTAAGGGTTTGAAGATGTCGTTACATTTGATTGCAGTCTCTGGTCTTGCTTGTTTCCAGGTTGTTGTCTCAATCTGTCTCAGCTCATGTTCATTATTGACCTCTCCTGTTCCACCCTCTGTGATGTAGAGCTCTGTGTAGATCTTATTGAGAAGTGTTGGGTTTCCTTGTTTAGCGATCCCCTCAAATACACATTGAAACTTCTTCTTTAGATTAGATTTGAGTTCACGTTGGCAAATCACAGCAATCTCATCTGAATCTAGAAATAACACAGAGGATATTAATATTACGTCTGTTTTAATGCCTACAGTATTGAAGGACTGTTATAAAGTTGTAAATTATAATAATTTGTTCTCGTAACTGACTGTATAAATCTGTAAAAGTTTTTATTATGCGTTACAGACTGGTGTGACTGATTATATTATTATTGGTATTATTGATGGTATTATTAATGTTCTCTCTTTCTCTAAATTAATCACCACAACACATCCCTGCTGCTACTTGATGAGGTCACTAGGTGTTGTGTTAAGGCTGCTACAATATCATTAAGTTACACAGCTACTTTAGCTGTACTTTGGCTACAGCTTTTAAATATTATAAAACATCATTCAACATGAGGCAGACAGATCTTACATTTCTCCAGTGTGTCAGCAAGCTCCTTCTGGTTCATTTTCCTCAGGATGTGCAGTGTGATCTTCAGAGCCCCCTCTCTGGCACTGCTCTCCTGCTTCTCATCTTCAGGGTCCACCACTTCCTTATCCTGCTTCTGACTCTCAAAGCCTTCTGGGAGTTCTGGACTAAGAATGCTCTTGAACATCTTCAGCTCGTTCTTCACAAATGTCATAATTTTCTCTTCAAGCAACTGAAATAAATTAAGTAAATAAGTTAAGCAAGAGAAGAAATGCTTTTCTCATTAACACATTAATGGATGATTGACAGATCAACTTTACTTGAGGTAAACAAAAACAAATGTACATAACAGGACCACATACACTGAATATGGAGGCCAGGTCTGTTTGATGACTCTGGGAAGACTGACCACTGAGAATCTCTGACTCTGATCTCTCCTGTTGGTTTCTGTGGACAAAACATGAGATTACATCTCCTCATCCAGGGAGTACACACACACACACACACACACACACACACACACACACACACACACACACACACACACACACACACACACACACACACACACACACACACACACACACACACACACACACACACACACACACACACACACACGGAGGGAATGTTGTGTTTGTTTAATATTGTTTTAGGACTATGAAAATTTACAAAATGATTAGCCTATGGATTATGAAAACAACAACAATAAATGGGAAAATGGGAGAAAATGGGAGAGGAGAAATGACTAGAGACAGTGTTGTTAAACTCACTGACCAGGACCCATGAGTTCTTCTTACCTTTGTTCAGTAGAAAAGTCTCCCTCTCTAAAGTGTATAGGTTGACTCATAGACCAGTCACTCTTCATGGACACACAGCTGGGAACAGGGGAGGCTGGTCTCTCCTGCTTGATTGGTCTTCAACACAACAGAGACAAACATTACATCTCTCATCTACTCTGAGCTCAGATGGGGAAACATGAGAAAAGAAAAAAAAGCCATATATCCATTTTTAGAAATGTTCGTAAATTAGCTCTTATTGTTTAAAGAAGTTATGTTTATGTTATGTTTTTTTGCTAAATGAGGAGATGGCACGTGGGTACCTGCTTCTATAAACCAATGAGGAGATGCCACGTGGGTACCTGCTTCTATAAACCAATGAGGAGATGCCACGTGGGTACCTGCTTCTATAAACCAATGAGGAGATGCCACGTGGGTACCTGCGTCTATAAACCAATGAAAAGATGCAGCGCGAACTGCGTCACAAATAGAACTGACTTCTAGACGCTCGTTGGCGCGCGAGCAGTGTGTCATTTTTAATAACGAAATTCAATTTGCGACGCGAGCGTTGTAGTCAGTCTGTCAGCCCCGCTAAAAGGCTGGTGTCATTACTCTGCCTTCTCCGGGGGCATGTTGAGGTAAATTTACTAACCGAGAGGGTTGAATTATGTCATTTATTGGAGGGCTGGAAGACGCACTCTCGAGGTTGTTTACTCACAATATCAGATATTAAGATGATTTTTATAATGAATGTATACTGAGGTTGAGGTTCTGACTAGTGATTATTTACCCGGTGTTCAATACCTACGTAATAATATACAATAAAATAATATTCAAAAGTTTGGTCCTTGGACACAGAGGGTTTAAACACTAAAGTTACCGTCCATCTAGTGAAGAGAGGAGAACCGGACAGAGGTAGCCAGCATCGTCAACGAGAGAGGGAGAAGCCTCACCGGGATTTAACAGGTGGAAGAAACAACCGGGGAGCTCCATCGGTCCACAAGAAATGCAGACAGCCGGTGATGATGTAGTGGTAGCTATGGTAACTAGGATGCTGCTGGTAGAGTAGCTAGCTAGATTACCGAGCTGTACCGACTAGCTAGGATAACTAGGATGCTGCTGGTAGAGTAGCTAGCTAGATTACCGAGCTGTACCGACTAGCTAGGATAACTAGGATGCTGCTGGTAGAGTAGCTAGCTAGATTACCGAGCTGTACCGACTAGCTATGATAACTAGGATGCTGCTGGTAGAGTAGCTAGCTAGCTTACCGAGCTGTACAGACTAGCTAGGATAACTAGGATGCTGCTGGTAGAGTGGCTAGCTAGCTTACTGTACCGACTGGCTAGCAGGTCGTTCGTCTGTCTTTCGTCTCGATGATGATGAATCCAGTGAACCACAAAATAAAAAAAGAATAGAGAGTGAAAAGGATCGGACAGTTATGTACGGGGACGAGGACAGTTCTGTACGGGGACGCGGACTGTTCTGTACGGGGACGCGGACTGTTCTGTACGGGGACGCGGACTGTTCTGTACGGGGACGCGGACAGTTCTGTACGGAGACGCGGACTGTTCTGTACGGGGACGCGGACAGTTCCAGAACACAGACATGATCAGTGAAACACAATCAACTAAACCCAGTCTTTACAGTGGGTTACATTAGTAATATTCATTTTTTATTATTATGTAAAACAAACATTCTGTTTTTTTTATAACAATATGTTGAGATCAGGGACCACATCCACAAAGCGTCTCAGAGTAGAAAATTGGTTGTATAAGTGCTGAGAATAAAGACAATTTACACTTATGGGTATAAATTAAAGCTATGCATGAAGTCTCTAGTCCCACCTAGTCAGCAGATATTTAGGACACCTGGTGAACTGTCCTAAGTATTTAAGAGTTAACAGCAGGTATCCTAAGTAGTTAAGAGTTAACAGCAGGTGTCCTAAGTAGTTAAGAGTTAACAGCAGGTGTCTTGATATTACTATAAAATAATGCAGAGTCAGTGGTTCCTGAGCCACATGTAATTGCTTTGTAGTACTTTATAATAATGTTTGTATATTTCTATATGATCAATCCATTAATAATATAGACCTACATGCAACAGTATGTCTTGTGCTTTTGGTAAGTGATACCATTTTGTCTTAATTTTGGCAGATTAACTCATGCTTATTTCTGAAGATTAACTCAGGTTTTTGCCCAAAGGCCAAGGAGTTGGAGCTGTGGCAGGAATTGGACTTGTGGTTGAAAGGTGGCTGGTTCGAATCCCAGACCGGGTGCTGGAAAATACAGGCGGACTTGATCTGACCACTGGAGGACTGCTGGGTTCACATCCTCAACACATGCTCAACACACAACAACCTTTTGTTGATCAGAACTCTAGAGGTTCTTCTTCACTGAACCCAAATATATATATAATGTTTTAGTGGTTCCATATATTAATGAAGTGATAGAAGCCTTTTTGGTTCTAGAAGGAACCTTATTTTCTGAGAGTCTAGAAGGAACCTTATTTTCTGAGAGTGTAAAATAAACACGTTTTTCTTTTGATTATTTAATTCTCTACATCGTGTTATTTCAAGTTCTCCCTTTGGAGGTAGCCATAAGCAACCATTTCTGATTAAAAAAACTAATGTGAACATTTTTGGAAATAGCATTTTTTGAAAGAAACTCAAAATAATTCCTAAACACAACTGTCATCTCACCTCTTAGCTTTGGTGTCAGGTCCTCCCTCTCTCTCCCCAGAGAGTCTCATTTTTGAGGCAGGGTCCCCCTCATCTCTCTCCCCAGAGAGACTCATTTTAGAGAACTGACCCCTAAACAGAGATCCAACATGTTGGTTGTGGTTAACACAGTGACAACTAAACAGAGATCCAACATGTTGGTTGTGGTTAACACAGTGACAACTAAACAGAGATCCAACATGTTGGTTGTGGTTAACACAGTAATTCTTGAATATCAATTGTTATAATTTATTAATAATCTCTTATAAAACATTTACTAACAGACATATCGAAACAGTCAGGTTATTTAATACAATCACATGAATATGTAGATGTGACATCTCTTCTCCATGGTAACTGTCAATAATAATAATAATAAGTAACTTTTAAGGTAGTTCTAGACATTACAGCAGCACAAGGCCATGTCTCACAATTATTTTATTCACCTTTTTTATTTAAGTCAGTTAAGAACAAATTCTTATTTTATTATTTAAAGGTGGGCTATTTATTGTCTTTCAATCTGTTATTTTCTAAATGTATCTGAGAATATAGACAGAAGGGCTAAAATGGACATGATTGATCTGAGGGGAAATCATTGATCCATTCAGAAATGTTTTTTGCATCAAGTAAGAGATTTTATATTATGTAAAGTAGGCTAGGTTATAATGTATAGTAGTGGGTTGGTAGTGATATGTTATATTATGTAAAGTAGACTAGGTTATAATGTAGTAGTGGGTTGGTAGTGATATGTAGATGTTATATTATGTAATATGTATATAACCTACATATCATAGATGACCAGTCTAAACCTGTTCAGATCAGTTCACATAATGTTATAGTCCTACCAGTAGCAGGACAGAGAATGTACTGTATATAACCTACATATCATAGATGACCAGCCTAAACATGTTCAGATCAGTTCACATAATGTTATAGTCCTACCAGTAGCAGGACAGAGAATGTACTGTATATAACCTACATATCATAGATGACCAGCCTAAACCTGTTCAGGTCAGTTCACATAATGTTATAGTCATTCCAGTAGCAGGAAAGAGAATGTACTGTATATAACCTACATATCATAGATGACCAGCCTAAACCTGTTCAGATCAGTTCACAGAGACCATCAGGTTTGTCAGCATGATAAGTGATCATAGCTCCAACCTACTCTGACTATTTAATGTCTGACATCGACTAACCTTTTAATCGTATGTAGGAAGCCAAGACCAACGAGAGTTTTCCCCATCTTTCCAACGTCTCAACACATTTATCTGACTTCTAATGTACTGAGAAATATGTGCCACAGTTTCAACAGCCATTTTGTAACTGCGTAGGCTACAAACATACTTTTAATTTCACATGAGGAAATCACATAACTTACAGTCACTGGTGCAGCCGCCTGTTTTCTTACAGATGAAGTAGCTTTCATAGACAACTCATTCAACCAGCCTAAACAACAGTAAATAAAAGATGTCAATTGGTCAAAGGAGAACACATGAAAGAGGTAGAGATATATATATATCCTGATAGAGTCATACACATGGAAGAGGTAGAGATATATATATCCTGTTTTGCTACAGATGTAGGATCTTAATTTGAGACAGTTTAATACAGCAGAAAAATTATGTGGATTATAATTAACATTTTAAAGTGGAAAGTGGAAATGACAAACTTCAGAAGCCTTTTAAAACATCAAATACACTGCAAGTTTTAGTTTTCCTGCAACAGGGTGATCAAATTCAGATCCTACATCTGTACAGAGATGAGGTCTTTATCTGAAAAAGGAAGTTTGAGTTATTAGCAATGAAGTTGCAACTGTCAGCTGCTGTAAGCCTCTGTGATTGGATGTTATAGACCCTGAACAGTTTCTTCCCCGTGGTTATAGCCTTTAGCTCTATGCTCAGTCTACCTAGTTCAATATATTGTTGTACGTAAACTTTGTGCAAACTCCACCGCCTGTATTCTGTCTCTTAATGTTTTCTTTCACTAGCAGCACCATGTCACCATGTTAAATAATGTGTACAGATGTAGGATCTTTCCAACTCTGAGGACATGTCATTGTGATGTCATTTATTACATTTCAACCTGTTGATAAAGGCAACTAGAAGGCTGAACCCAGAAGACAACTCTAAATCAACACTTACTGATATTATCCTAAAATCCTTTCACTCGTATTATTGTGTCTCTTTGTTCAACGAATGTCGGGCAGCCTGTGCTGTTAATATAGTTGAAAACAGCAGGCAGGGAGGTCAACACCCTACAGGCAGCCTGTTCTGTTAATATAGTTGAAAACAGCAGTCAGGGAGGTCAACACCCTACGGGCAGCCTGTGCTGTTAATATAGTTGAAAACAGCAGGCAGGGAGGTCAACACCCTACAGGCAGCCTGTGCTGTTAATATAGTTGAAAACAGCAGGCAGGGAGGTCAACACCCTACAGGCAGCCTGTGCTGTTAATATAGTTGAAAACAGCAGGCAGGGAGGTCAACACCCTACAGGCAGCCTGTTCTGTTAATATAGTTGAAAACAGCAGTCAGGGAGGTCAACACCCTACAGGCAGCCTGTGCTGTTAATATAGTTGAAAACAGCAGTCAGGGAGGTCAACACCCTACAGGCAGCCTGTGCTGTTAATATAGTTGAAAACAGCAGGCAGGGAGGTCAACACCCTACAGGCAGCCTGTGCTGTTAATATAGTTGAAAACAGCAGGCAGGGAGGTCAACACCCTACAGACAGCCTGTGCTGTTAATATAGTTGAAAACAGCGGGCAGGGAGGTCAACACCCTACAGGCAGCCTGTGCTGTTAATATAGTTGAAAACAGCGGGCAGGGAGGTCAACACCCTACAGGCAGCCTGTGCTGTTAATATAGTTGAAAACAGCGGGCAGGGAGGTCAACACCCTACAGACAGCCTGTGCTGTTAATATAGTTGAAAACAGCGGGCAGGGAGGTCAACACCCTACAGGTAGCCTGTGCTGTTAATATAGTTGAAAACAGCAGGCAGGGAGGTCAACACCCTACGGGCAGCCTGTGCTGTTAATATAGTTGAAAACAGCTGGCAGGGAGGTCAACACCCTACGGGCAGCCTGTGCTGTTAATATAGTTGAAAACAGTAGGCAGGGAGGTCAACACCCTACGGGCAGCCTTGGCTATTTTTAGAAAACCAGTATATCAAGCCTGTATCAAAGTTTACCCCTCAGGCTACAATCAGGTTTCAGCATCAGGCAGGTATCAACATGCCGAGTCATAGGCTACAACCTGGGTTGTGTTCATTAGTTTACTCCACAGCCAACAGTATTAAAATGTTGCATAAAACATAAACAGTTCTCTAAACGCTGTACAATGTGACCTAAACGGTTTCTGTTGTTTTGTTACGGTGGGCACTAATGAATACACACAACCTGTTTTGAGGAAGTGTAAGTTGTTGTTAGTCTTTCACACAAAATACCTCCCTGAGTAAAAAGTGTTAACAGTAGATTAGAAAGAGAAAATGTTTGTTTGTTGCTTGTTGTGTTTTAAGCCTGTTTTGAGAAGACAAGTCTATAGACCTATGATACAGTAGGAGATCACCCTGGTCTATAGACCTATGATACAGTAGGAGATCATCCTGGTCTATAGACCTATGATACAGTAGGAGATCACCCTGGTCTATATAGACCTATGATACAGTAGGAGATCACCCTGGTCTATAGACCTATGATACAGTACAATCTTAGACTAAAGGGTTCCAAACAGGTCATCTGGCTGTCCCCATAGGAGAATGCTTTTGGGTTCCAGGTAGAACCCGTCTGGCTTCCATGTAGAACCCTCTGTGGAAAGGGTTCTTCATGGAACCCAAAAGGGTTCTACCTAGTACCAAAAAGGGTTCTACAATGGGGACAGCCAAAGAACCCTTTTAGATTCTAGATAGTGTAGGAGTGATCACCCTGGGGCACACAGATGGGCACAGAACAAATTCACCCCACGCATCTAATTTATATCAAACATTTAAGGCCTATTATAACACTGTCCACCAAAAATATCATCAACTATATGAATACACATAACAATATCATCAACTATATGAATACACACAACAATATCATCAACTATATGAATACACATAACAATATCATCAACTATATGAATACACATAACAATATCATCAACTATATAACAATATCATCAACTATATGAATACACACAACAATATCATCAACTATATGAATACACATAACAATATCATCAACTATATGAATACACATAACAATATCATCAACTATATGAATACACACAACAATATCATCAACTATATGAATACACATAACAATATCATCAACTATATGACAATATTATCAACTATATGAATACACACAACAATATCATCAACTATATGAATACACACAACAATATCATCAACTATATGAATACACACAACAATATCAACTATATTAATACACATAACAATTGTCGTCTTACCTTTTATCTCTCAATAGAAACACAGTCTGGATGATCATCAGGTCGTCTAAAGTTACTTTCATTTGCTCTGCTCATTTACATATCAGGTTCTGCCTGTTCTCTCTCCCACTCCCTCTCTCTTTATAGCTCTTACAATGTGCCTTGGCATACAATCTACAACTGTCTGGAAATCTATTCTTCTGTCTCTCTCCATCACTTTCTCTGTGTCGTCTGTTGCTGTCTCTGTGTCTTGTCTGGTGTCTCTCTCCATCATATCCTATTCTGTTGGTGTCTCTGTGTCTTGTCTGGTGTCTCTCTCCATCATATCCTATTCTTCTGTTGCTGTCTCTGTGTCTTGTTTGGTGTCTCTCTCCATCACCAGAAAATGTTGAGGGTTAGGCATACTATAATACAACATTCACAACATGACAACACAACTACACAACACAATTAAATACAGTTGAGGGTTACTACAATACAACATGACAACATGACAACACAACTACATAACACCATTAACTACAGTTGAGGGTTACTACAATACAACATGACAACACAACTACATAACACCATTAAATACAGTTGAGGGTTACTACAATACAACATGACAACACAACTACATAACACCATTAAATACAGTTGAGGGTTACTACAATACAACATGACAACACAACTACATAACACCATTAAATACAGTTGGAATGTAGTTAGAACTCTGTTTCCATCAAACAGAAAAACAACAATAAATCTGGATCAACACATTTAGATTTCTAGATGCTGCACTTTGCTGTTTCATTACCCAGACAGCTGTTTAAGGTCAGACCAAGGCAGAGTGTAGTATCAGTACTTAGGGGTCATAGGTCAGATCAGTGGTCATGGCTGATATGCATGGACTAGGAAACAAACTTTAAAGCCATTTTTCTCAGATTCACTGTTTGTGTAGATGCTGTTTGTCTTTGTAGGACAGTAGTTCAGGTGGCTGTTTGTCTTTGTAGGACAGTAGTTCAGGTGGCTGTTTGTCTCTGTAGGACAGTAGTTCAGGTGGCTGTTTGTCTCTGTAGGACAGTAGTTCAGGTGGCTGTTTGTGTAGATGCTGTTTGTCTCTGTAGGACAGTAGTTCAGGTGGCTGTTTGTCTCTGTAGGACAGTAGTTCAGGTGGCTGTTTGTCTTTGTAGGACAGTAGTTCAGGTGGCTGTTTGTCTTTGTAGGACAGTAGTTCAGGTGGCTGTTTGTCTTTGTAGGACAGTAGTTCAGGTGGCTGTTTGTCTTTGTAGGACAGTAGTTCAGATGCTGTTTGTCTCTGTAGGACAGTAGTTCAGGTGGCTGTTTGTCTCTGTAGGACAGTAGTTCAGGTGGCTGTTTGTCTCTGTAGGACAGTAATTCAGGTGGCTGTTTGTATTTGTAGGACAGTAGTTCAGGTGGCTGTTTGTGTAGATGCTGTTTGTCTCTGTAGGACAGTAGTTCAGGTGGCTGTTTGTGTAGATGCTGTTTGTCTCTGTAGGACAGTAGTTCAGGTGACTGTTTGTCTCTGTAGGACAGTAGTTCAGGTGGCTGTTTGTCTCTGTAGGACAGTAATTCAGGTGGCTGTTTGTATTTGTAGGACAGTAGTTCAGGTGGCTGTTTGTGTAGATGCTGTTTGTCTCTGTAGGGCAGTAGTTCAGGTGGCTGGTTGTCTCTGTAGGGCAGTAGTTCAGGTGGCTGTTTGTCTCTGTAGGACAGTAGTTCAGGTGGCTGTTTGTCTCTGTAGGACAGTAGTTCAGGTGGCTGTTTGTGTAGATGCTGTTTGTCTTTGTAGTACAGTAGTTCAGGTGGCTGTTTGTCTTTGTTGTACAGTAGTTCAGGTGGCTCTGGCTCACTCTAACCACTAGTCTATCTGACCATACCAGTTACTGACCACCACCCTAACCACTAGTCTATCTGACCATACCAGTTACTGACCCAACACTCTAACCATTGGTCTATCTGACCATACCAGTTACTGACCCACCACTCTAACCACTAGTCTATCTGACCATACCAGTTACTGACCCAACACTCTAACCACTAGTCTATCTGACCATACCAGTTACTGACCGACCACTCTAACCACTAGTCTACCTGACCATACCAGTTACTGACCCACCACTCTAACCACTAGTCTATCTGACCATACCAGTTACTGACCCACCACTCTAACCACTAGTATATCTGACCATACCAGTTACTGACCCAACACTCTAACCACTAGTCTGTCTGACCATGCCAGTTACTGACCCACCACTCTAACCACTAGTCTATCTGACCATACCAGTTACTGACCCAACACTCTAACCACTAGTCTATCTGACCATACCACTGACCATGTGGACACCTCCTAGCGGTCTGGTTGTTAGGAGTGTTTATCAGACCATGTGGACACCTCCTAGTGGTGGGGTTGTTAGGAGTGTTTATCAGACCATGTGGACACCTCCTAGTGGTGGGGTTGTTAGGAGTGTTTATCAGACCATGTGGACACCTCCTAGTGGTGGGGTTGTTAGGAGTGTTTATCAGACCATATGGACACCTCCTAGTGGTCTGGTCGTTAGGAGTGTTTATCAGACCATGTGGACACCTCCTAGTGGTGGGGTTGTTAGGAGTGTTTATCAGACCATGTGGACACCTCCTAGTGGTGGGGTTGTTAGGAGTGTTTATCAGACCATGTGGACACCTCCTATTGGTCTGGTTGTTAGGAGTGTTTATCAGACCATGTGGACACCTCCTAGTGGTGGGGTTGTTAGGAGTGTTTATCAGACCATGTGGACACCTCCTACTGGTGGGGTTGTTAGGAGTGTTTATCAGACCATGTGGACACCTCCTAGTGGTCTGGTTGTTAGGAGTGTTTATCAGACCATGTGGACACCTCCTAGTGGTGGGGTTGTTAGGAGTGTTTATCAGACCATGTGGACACCTCCTAGTGGTGGGGTTGTTAGGAGAGTTTATCAGACCATGTGGACACCTCCTAGTGGTCTGGTTGTTAGTAGAGTTTATCAGACCATGTGGACACCTCCTAGTGGTGGGGTTGTTAGGAGTGTTTATCAGACCATGTGGACACCTCCTAGTGGTCTGGTTGTTATGAGTGTTTATCAGACCATGTGGACACCTCCTAGTGGTGGGGTTGTTAGGAGTGTTTATCAGACCACGTGGACACCTCCTAGTGGTCTGGTTGTTAGGAGTGTTTATCAGACAATGTGGACACCTCCTAGTGGTCTGGTTGTTAGGAGTGTTAATTAGACCATGTGGACACCTCCTAGTGTTGGGGTTGTTAGGAGTGTTAATCAGACCATGTGGACACCTCCTAGTGTTGGGGTTGTTAGGAGTGTTTATCAGACCATGTGGACACCTCCTAGTGGTGGGGTTGTTAGGAGTGTTTATCAGACCACGTGGACACCTCCTAGTGGTCTGGTTGTTAGGAGTGTTTATCAGACAATGTGGACACCTCCTAGTGGTCTGGTTGTTAGGAGTGTTAATCAGACCATGTGGACACCTCCTAGTGTTGGGGTTGTTAGGAGTGTTTATCAGACCATGTGGACACCTCCTAGTGGTCTGGTTGCTAGGAGTGTTTATCAGACCATGTGGACACCTCCTAGTGGTCTGGTTGTTAGGAGTGTTTATCAGACAATGTGGACACCTCCTAGTGGTGGGGTTGTTAGGAGTGTTTATCAGACCTTGTGGACACCTCCTAGTGGTCTGGTTGTTAGGAGTGTTTATCAGACCATGTGGACACCTCCTAGTGGTGGGGTTGTTAGGAGTGTTAATCAGACCATGTGGACACCTCCTAGTGGTGGGGTTGTTAGGAGTATTTATCAGACCATGTGGACACCTCCTAGTGGTCTGGTTGTTAGGAGTGTTTATCAGACCATGTGGACACCTCCTAGAGGTCTGGTTGTTAGGAGTGTTTATCAGACCATGTGGACACCTCCTAGTGGTGGGGTTGTTAGGAGTGTTAATCAGACCATGTGGACACCTCCTAGTGGTCTGGTTGTTAGGAGTGTTTATCAGACCATGTGGACACCTCCTAGTGGTGGGTTGTTAGGAGTGTTTATCAGACCATGTGGACACCTCCTAGTGGTGGGGTTGTTAGGAGTGTTTATCAGACCATGTGGACACCTCCTATTGGTGGGTTGTTAGGAGTGTTTATCAGACCATGTGGACACCTCCTAGTGGTGGGGTTGTTAGGAGTGTTTATCAGACCATGTGGACACCTCCTATTGGTGGGGTTGTTAGGAGTGTTTGTCAGACCATGTGGACACCTCCTAGTGGTGGGGTTGTTAGGAGTATTTATCAGACCATGTGGACACCTCCTAATGGTCTGGTTGTTAGGAGTGTTTATCAGACCATGTGGACACCTCCTAGTGGTGGGGTTGTTAGGAGTGTTTATCAGACCATGTGGACACCTCCTAGTGGTCTGGTAGTTAGGAGTGTTAATCAGACCATGTGGACACCTCCTAGTGGTGGGGTTGTTAGGAGTGTTTATCAGACCATGTGGACACCTCCTAGTGGTCTGGTTGTTAGGAGTGTTTATCAGACCATGTGGACACCTCCTAGTGGTGGGGTTGTTAGGAGTGTTTATCAGAACATGTGGACACCTCCTAGTGGTGGGGTTGTTAGGAGTGTTTATCAGACCATGTGGACACCTCCTAGTGGTGGGGTTGTTAGGAGTGTTTATCAGACCATATGGACACCTCCTAGTGGTCTGGTCGTTAGGAGTGTTTATCAGACCATGTGGACACCTCCTAGTGGTGGGGTTGTTAGGAGTGTTTATCAGACCATGTGGACACCTCCTAGTGGTGGGGTTGTTAGGAGTGTTTATCAGACCATGTGGACACCTCCTAGTGGTCTGGTTGTTAGGAGTGTTTATCAGACCATGTGGACACCTCCTAGTGGTGGGGTTGTTAGGAGTGTTTATCAGACCATGTGGACACCTCCTACTGGTGGGGTTGTTAGGAGTGTTTATCAGACCATGTGGACACCTCCTAGTGGTCTGGTTGTTAGGAGTGTTTATCAGACCATGTGGACACCTCCTAGTGGTGGGGTTGTTAGGAGTGTTTATCAGACCATGTGGAAACCTCCTAGTGGTGGGGTTGTTAGGAGAGTTTATCAGACCATGTGGACACCTCCTAGTGGTCTGGTTGTTAGGAGAGTTTATCAGACCATTTGGACACCTCCTAGTGGTGGGGTTGTTAGGAGTGTTTATCAGACCATGTGGACACCTCCTAGTGGTCTGGTTGTTATGAGTGTTTATCAGACCATGTGGACACCTCCTAGTGGTGGGGTTGTTAGGAGTGTTTATCAGACCACGTGGACACCTCCTAGTGGTCTGGTTGTTAGGAGTGTTTATCAGACAATGTGGACACCTCCTAGTGGTCTGGTTGTTAGGAGTGTTAATTAGACCATGTGGACACCTCCTAGTGTTGGGGTTGTTAGGAGTGTTAATCAGACCATGTGGACACCTCCTAGTGTTGGGGTTGTTAGGAGTGTTTATCAGACCATGTGGACACCTCCTAGTGGTGGGGTTGTTAGGAGTGTTTATCAGACCACGTGGACACCTCCTAGTGGTCTGGTTGTTAGGAGTGTTTATCAGACAATGTGGACACCTCCTAGTGGTCTGGTTGTTAGGAGTGTTAATCAGACCATGTGGACACCTCCTAGTGTTGGGGTTGTTAGGAGTGTTTATCAGACCATGTGGACACCTCCTAGTGGTCTGGTTGCTAGGAGTGTTTATCAGACCATGTGGACACCTCCTAGTGGTCTGGTTGTTAGGAGTGTTTATCAGACAATGTGGACACCTCCTAGTGGTGGGGTTGTTAGGAGTGTTTATCAGACCTTGTGGACACCTCCTAGTGGTCTGGTTGTTAGGAGTGTTTATCAGACCATGTGGACACCTCCTAGTGGTGGGGTTGTTAGGAGTGTTAATCAGACCATGTGGACACCTCCTAGTGGTGGGGTTGTTAGGAGTATTTATCAGACCATGTGGACACCTCCTAGTGGTCTGGTTGTTAGGAGTGTTTATCAGACCATGTGGACACCTCCTAGAGGTCTGGTTGTTAGGAGTGTTTATCAGACCATGTGGACACCTCCTAGTGGTGGGGTTGTTAGGAGTGTTAATCAGACCATGTGGACACCTCCTAGTGGTCTGGTTGTTAGGAGTGTTTATCAGACCATGTGGACACCTCCTAGTGGTCTGGTTGTTAGGAGTGTTTATCAGACCATGTGGACACCTCCTAGTGGTCTGGTTGTTAGGAGTGTTTATCAGACCATGTGGACACCTCCTAGAGGTCTGGTTGTTAGGAGTGTTTATCAGACCATGTGGACACCTCCTAGTGGTGGGGTTGTTAGGAGTGTTAATCAGACCATGTGGACACCTCCTAGTGGTCTGGTTGTTAGGAGTGTTTATCAGACCATGTGGACACCTCCTAGTGGTCTGGTTGTTAGGAGTGTTTATCAGACCATGTGGACACCTCCTAGTGGTGGGGTTGTTAGGAGTGTTTATCAGACCATGTGGACACCTCCTAGTGGTGGGTTGTTAGGAGTGTTTATCAGACCATGTGGACATCTCCTAGTGGTGGGGTTGTTAGGAGTGTTAATCAGACCATGTGGACACCTCCTAGTGGTGGGTTGTTAGGAGTGTTTATCAGACCATGTGGACACCTCCTAGTGGTCTGGTTGTTAGGAGTGTTTATCAGACCATGTGGACACCTCCTAGTGGTCTGGTTGTTAGGAGAGTTTATCAGACCATGTGGACACCTCCTAGTGGTGGGGTTGTTAGGAGTGTTTATCAGACCATGTGGACATCTCCTAGTGGTCGGGATGATAGGAGTGTTTATCAGACCATGTGGACACCTCCTAGTGGTGGGGTTGTTAGGACTGTTTATCAGACCATGTGGACACCTCCTAGTGGTGGGGTTGTTGGGAGTGTTTATCAGACCATGTGGACATCTCCTAGTGGTGGGGTTGTTAGGAGTGTTTATCAGACCATGTGGACACCTCCTAGTGGTGGGGTTGTTAGGAGTGTTAATCAGACCATGTGGACACCTCCTAGTGGTGGGGTTGTTAGGAGTGTTTATCAGACCATGTGGACATCTCCTAGTGGTCTGGTTGTTAGGAGTGTTTATCAGACCATGTGGACACCTCCTAGTGGTGGGGTTGTTAGGAGTGTTAATCAGACCATGTGGACACCTCCTAGTGGTGGGGTTGTTAGGAGTGTTAATCAGACCATGTGGACACCTCCTAGTGGTGGGTTGTTAGGAGTGTTTATCAGACCATGTGGACACCTCCTAGTGGTCTGGTTGTTAGGAGTGTTTATCAGACCATGTGGACACCTCCTAGTGGTCTGGTTGTTAGGAGAGTTTATCAGACCATGTGGACACCTCCTAGTGGTGGGGTTGTTAGGAGTGTTTATCAGACCATGTGGACATCTCCTAGTGGTCGGGATGATAGGAGTGTTTATCAGACCATGTGGACACCTCCTAGTGGTGGGGTTGTTAGGAGTGTTAATCAGACCATGTGGACACCTCCTAGTGGTCTGGTGTTTAGGAGTGTTGATCAGACCATGTGGACACCTCCTAGTGGTGGGGTTGTTAGGAGTGTTTATCAGACCATGTGGACACCTCCTTGTGGTCTGGTTGTTAGGAGTGTTTATCAGACCATGTGGACACCTCCTAGTGGTGGGTTGTTAGGAGTGTTTATCAGACCATGTGGACACCTCCTAGTGGTGGGGTTGTTAGGAGTGTTTATCAGACCATGTGGACACCTCCTATTGGTGGGTTGTTAGGAGTGTTTATCAGACCATGTGGACACCTCCTAGTGGTGGGGTTGTTAGGAGTGTTTATCAGACCATGTGGACACCTCCTATTGGTGGGGTTGTTAGGAGTGTTTGTCAGACCATGTGGACACCTCCTAGTGGTGGGGTTGTTAGGAGTATTTATCAGACCATGTGGACACCTCCTAATGGTCTGGTTGTTAGGAGTGTTTATCAGACCATGTGGACACCTCCTAGTGGTGGGGTTGTTAGGAGTGTTTATCAGACCATGTGGACACCTCCTAGTGGTCTGGTAGTTAGGAGTGTTAATCAGACCATGTGGACACCTCCTAGTGGTGGGGTTGTTAGGAGTGTTTATCAGACCATGTGGACACCTCCTAGTGGTCTGGTTGTTAGGAGTGTTTATCAGACCATGTGGACACCTCCTAGTGGTGGGGTTGTTAGGAGTGTTTATCAGACCATGTGGACACCTCCTAGTGGTGGGGTTGTTAGGAGTGTTTATCAGACCATATGGACACCTCCTAGTGGTCTGGTCGTTAGGAGTGTTTATCAGACCATGTGGACACCTCCTAGTGGTGGGGTTGTTAGGAGTGTTTATCAGACCATGTGGACACCTCCTAGTGGTGGGGTTGTTAGGAGTGTTTATCAGACCATGTGGACACCTCCTAGTGGTCTGGTTGTTAGGAGTGTTTATCAGACCATGTGGACACCTCCTAGTGGTGGGGTTGTTAGGAGTGTTTATCAGACCATGTGGACACCTCCTACTGGTGGGGTTGTTAGGAGTGTTTATCAGACCATGTGGACACCTCCTAGTGGTCTGGTTGTTAGGAGTGTTTATCAGACCATGTGGACACCTCCTAGTGGTGGGGTTGTTAGGAGTGTTTATCAGACCATGTGGAAACCTCCTAGTGGTGGGGTTGTTAGGAGAGTTTATCAGACCATGTGGACACCTCCTAGTGGTCTGGTTGTTAGGAGAGTTTATCAGACCATTTGGACACCTCCTAGTGGTGGGGTTGTTAGGAGTGTTTATCAGACCATGTGGACACCTCCTAGTGGTCTGGTTGTTATGAGTGTTTATCAGACCATGTGGACACCTCCTAGTGGTGGGGTTGTTAGGAGTGTTTATCAGACCACGTGGACACCTCCTAGTGGTCTGGTTGTTAGGAGTGTTTATCAGACAATGTGGACACCTCCTAGTGGTCTGGTTGTTAGGAGTGTTAATTAGACCATGTGGACACCTCCTAGTGTTGGGGTTGTTAGGAGTGTTAATCAGACCATGTGGACACCTCCTAGTGTTGGGGTTGTTAGGAGTGTTTATCAGACCATGTGGACACCTCCTAGTGGTGGGGTTGTTAGGAGTGTTTATCAGACCACGTGGACACCTCCTAGTGGTCTGGTTGTTAGGAGTGTTTATCAGACAATGTGGACACCTCCTAGTGGTCTGGTTGTTAGGAGTGTTAATCAGACCATGTGGACACCTCCTAGTGTTGGGGTTGTTAGGAGTGTTTATCAGACCATGTGGACACCTCCTAGTGGTCTGGTTGCTAGGAGTGTTTATCAGACCATGTGGACACCTCCTAGTGGTCTGGTTGTTAGGAGTGTTTATCAGACAATGTGGACACCTCCTAGTGGTGGGGTTGTTAGGAGTGTTTATCAGACCTTGTGGACACCTCCTAGTGGTCTGGTTGTTAGGAGTGTTTATCAGACCATGTGGACACCTCCTAGTGGTGGGGTTGTTAGGAGTGTTAATCAGACCATGTGGACACCTCCTAGTGGTGGGGTTGTTAGGAGTATTTATCAGACCATGTGGACACCTCCTAGTGGTCTGGTTGTTAGGAGTGTTTATCAGACCATGTGGACACCTCCTAGAGGTCTGGTTGTTAGGAGTGTTTATCAGACCATGTGGACACCTCCTAGTGGTGGGGTTGTTAGGAGTGTTAATCAGACCATGTGGACACCTCCTAGTGGTCTGGTTGTTAGGAGTGTTTATCAGACCATGTGGACACCTCCTAGTGGTCTGGTTGTTAGGAGTGTTTATCAGACCATGTGGACACCTCCTAGTGGTGGGGTTGTTAGGAGTGTTTATCAGACCATGTGGACACCTCCTAGTGGTGGGTTGTTAGGAGTGTTTATCAGACCATGTGGACACCTCCTAGTGGTGGGGTTGTTAGGAGTGTTAATCAGACCATGTGGACACCTCCTAGTGGTGGGTTGTTAGGAGTGTTTATCAGACCATGTGGACACCTCCTAGTGGTCTGGTTGTTAGGAGTGTTTATCAGACCATGTGGACACCTCCTAGTGGTGGGGTTGTTAGGAGTGTTTATCAGACCATGTGGACACCTCCTATTGGTGGGTTGTTAGGAGTGTTTATCAGACCATGTGGACACCTCCTAGTGGTGGGGTTGTTAGGAGTGTTTATCAGACCATGTGGACACCTCCTATTGGTGGGGTTGTTAGGAGTGTTTGTCAGACCATGTGGACACCTCCTAGTGGTGGGGTTGTTAGGAGTATTTATCAGACCATGTGGACACCTCCTAATGGTCTGGTTGTTAGGAGTGTTTATCAGACCATGTGGACACCTCCTAGTGGTGGGGTTGTTAGGAGTGTTTATCAGACCATGTGGACACCTCCTAGTGGTCTGGTAGTTAGGAGTGTTAATCAGACCATGTGGACACCTCCTAGTGGTGGGGTTGTTAGGAGTGTTTATCAGACCATGTGGACACCTCCTAGTGGTCTGGTTGTTAGGAGTGTTTATCAGACCATGTGGACACCTCCTAGTGGTGGGGTTGTTAGGAGTGTTTATCAGACCATGTGGACACCTCCTAGTGGTGGGGTTGTTAGGAGTGTTTATCAGACCATATGGACACCTCCTAGTGGTCTGGTCGTTAGGAGTGTTTATCAGACCATGTGGACACCTCCTAGTGGTGGGGTTGTTAGGAGTGTTTATCAGACCATGTGGACACCTCCTAGTGGTGGGGTTGTTAGGAGTGTTTATCAGACCATGTGGACACCTCCTAGTGGTCTGGTTGTTAGGAGTGTTTATCAGACCATGTGGACACCTCCTAGTGGTGGGGTTGTTAGGAGTGTTTATCAGACCATGTGGACACCTCCTACTGGTGGGGTTGTTAGGAGTGTTTATCAGACCATGTGGACACCTCCTAGTGGTCTGGTTGTTAGGAGTGTTTATCAGACCATGTGGACACCTCCTAGTGGTGGGGTTGTTAGGAGTGTTTATCAGACCATGTGGAAACCTCCTAGTGGTGGGGTTGTTAGGAGAGTTTATCAGACCATGTGGACACCTCCTAGTGGTCTGGTTGTTAGGAGAGTTTATCAGACCATTTGGACACCTCCTAGTGGTGGGGTTGTTAGGAGTGTTTATCAGACCATGTGGACACCTCCTAGTGGTCTGGTTGTTATGAGTGTTTATCAGACCATGTGGACACCTCCTAGTGGTGGGGTTGTTAGGAGTGTTTATCAGACCACGTGGACACCTCCTAGTGGTCTGGTTGTTAGGAGTGTTTATCAGACAATGTGGACACCTCCTAGTGGTCTGGTTGTTAGGAGTGTTAATTAGACCATGTGGACACCTCCTAGTGTTGGGGTTGTTAGGAGTGTTAATCAGACCATGTGGACACCTCCTAGTGTTGGGGTTGTTAGGAGTGTTTATCAGACCATGTGGACACCTCCTAGTGGTGGGGTTGTTAGGAGTGTTTATCAGACCACGTGGACACCTCCTAGTGGTCTGGTTGTTAGGAGTGTTTATCAGACAATGTGGACACCTCCTAGTGGTCTGGTTGTTAGGAGTGTTAATCAGACCATGTGGACACCTCCTAGTGTTGGGGTTGTTAGGAGTGTTTATCAGACCATGTGGACACCTCCTAGTGGTCTGGTTGCTAGGAGTGTTTATCAGACCATGTGGACACCTCCTAGTGGTCTGGTTGTTAGGAGTGTTTATCAGACAATGTGGACACCTCCTAGTGGTGGGGTTGTTAGGAGTGTTTATCAGACCTTGTGGACACCTCCTAGTGGTCTGGTTGTTAGGAGTGTTTATCAGACCATGTGGACACCTCCTAGTGGTGGGGTTGTTAGGAGTGTTAATCAGACCATGTGGACACCTCCTAGTGGTGGGGTTGTTAGGAGTATTTATCAGACCATGTGGACACCTCCTAGTGGTCTGGTTGTTAGGAGTGTTTATCAGACCATGTGGACACCTCCTAGAGGTCTGGTTGTTAGGAGTGTTTATCAGACCATGTGGACACCTCCTAGTGGTGGGGTTGTTAGGAGTGTTAATCAGACCATGTGGACACCTCCTAGTGGTCTGGTTGTTAGGAGTGTTTATCAGACCATGTGGACACCTCCTAGTGGTCTGGTTGTTAGGAGTGTTTATCAGACCATGTGGACACCTCCTAGTGGTGGGGTTGTTAGGAGTGTTTATCAGACCATGTGGACACCTCCTAGTGGTGGGTTGTTAGGAGTGTTTATCAGACCATGTGGACACCTCCTAGTGGTGGGGTTGTTAGGAGTGTTAATCAGACCATGTGGACACCTCCTAGTGGTGGGTTGTTAGGAGTGTTTATCAGACCATGTGGACACCTCCTAGTGGTCTGGTTGTTAGGAGTGTTTATCAGACCATGTGGACACCTCCTAGTGGTCTGGTTGTTAGGAGAGTTTATCAGACCATGTGGACACCTCCTAGTGGTGGGGTTGTTAGGAGTGTTTATCAGACCATGTGGACATCTCCTAGCGGTCGGGATGATAGGAGTGTTTATCAGACCATGTGGACACCTCCTAGTGGTGGGGTTGTTAGGACTGTTTATCAGACCATGTGGACACCTCCTAGTGGTGGGTTGTTAGGAGTGTTTATCAGACCATCTGGACACCTCCTAGTGGTGGGGTTGTTAGGAGTGTTAATCAGACCATGTGGACACCTCCTAGTGGTGGGGTTGTTAGGAGTGTTTATCAGACCATGTGGACATCTCCTAGTGGTCTGGTTGTTAGGAGTGTTTATCAGACCATGTGGACACCTCCTAGTGGTGGGGTTGTTAGGAGTGTTTATCAGACCATGTGGACACCTCCTAGTGGTCTGGTTGTTAGGAGTGTTTATCAGACCATGTGGACACCTCCTAGTGGTGGGTTGTTAGGAGTGTTTATCAGACCATGTGGACACCTCCTAGTGGTGGGGTTGTTAGGAGTGTTAATCAGACCATGTGGACACCTCCTAGTGGTGGGGTTGTTAGGAGTGTTTATCAGACCATGTGGACACCTCCTAGTGGTCTGGTTGTTAGGAGTGTTTAACAGATCATGTGGACACCTCCTAGAGGTCTGGTTGTTAGGAGTGTTTATCAGACCATGTGGACACCTCCTAGTGGTGGGGTTGTTAGGAGTGTTAATCAGACCATGTGGACACCTCCTAGTGGTCTGGTTGTTAGGAGTGTTTATCAGACCATGTGGACACCTCCTAGTGGTCTGGTTGTTAGGAGTGTTTATCAGACCATGTGGACACCTCCTAGTGGTGGGGTTGTTAGGAGTGTTAATCAGACCATGTGGACACCTCCTAGTGGTGGGTTGTTAGGAGTGTTTATCAGACCATGTGGACACCTCCTAGTGGTGGGGTTGTTAGGAGTGTTAATCAGACCATGTGGACACCTCCTAGTGGTGGGTTGTTAGGAGTGTTTATCAGACCATGTGGACACCTCCTAGTGGTCTGGTTGTTAGGAGTGTTTATCAGACCATGTGGACACCTCCTAGTGGTCTGGTTGTTAGGAGAGTTTATCAGACCATGTGGACACCTCCTAGTGGTGGGGTTGTTAGGAGTGTTTATCAGACCATGTGGACATCTCATAGTGGTCGGGATGATAGGAGTGTTTATCAGACCATGTGGACACCTCCTAGTGGTGGGGTTGTTAGGAGTGTTAATCAGACCATGTGGACACCTCCTAGTGGTCTGGTGTTTAGGAGTGTTGATCAGACCATGTGGACACCTCCTAGTGGTGGGGTTGTTAGGAGTGTTTATCAGACCATGTGGACACCTCCTAGTGGTCTGGTTGTTAGGAGTGTTTATCAGACCATGTGGACACCTCCTAGTGGTCTGGTTGTTAGGAGAGTTTATCAGACCATGTGGACACCCCTAGTGGTGGGGTTGTTAGGAGTGTTTATCAGACCATGTGGACACCTCCTAGTGGTCTGGTTGTTAGGAGTGTTTATCAGACCATGTGGACACCTCCTAGTGGTGGGGTTGTTAGGAGTGTTTATCAGACCATGTGGACACCTCCTAGTGGTGGGTTGTTAGGAGTGTTTATCAGACCATGTGGACACCTCCTAGTGGTGGGGTTGTTAGGAGTGTTAATCAGACCATGTGGACACCTCCTAGTGGTGGGTTGTTAGGAGTGTTTATCAGACCATGTGGACACCTCCTAGTGGTCTGGTTGTTAGGAGTGTTTATCAGACCATGTGGACACCTCCTAGTGGTCTGGTTGTTAGGAGAGTTTATCAGACCATGTGGACACCTCCTAGTGGTGGGGTTGTTAGGAGTGTTTATCAGACCATGTGGACATCTCCTAGCGGTCGGGATGATAGGAGTGTTTATCAGACCATGTGGACACCTCCTAGTGGTGGGGTTGTTAGGACTGTTTATCAGACCATGTGGACACCTCCTAGTGGTGGGTTGTTAGGAGTGTTTATCAGACCATCTGGACACCTCCTAGTGGTGGGGTTGTTAGGAGTGTTAATCAGACCATGTGGACACCTCCTAGTGGTGGGGTTGTTAGGAGTGTTTATCAGACCATGTGGACATCTCCTAGTGGTCTGGTTGTTAGGAGTGTTTATCAGACCATGTGGACACCTCCTAGTGGTGGGGTTGTTAGGAGTGTTTATCAGACCATGTGGACACCTCCTAGTGGTCTGGTTGTTAGGAGTGTTTATCAGACCATGTGGACACCTCCTAGTGGTGGGTTGTTAGGAGTGTTTATCAGACCATGTGGACACCTCCTAGTGGTGGGGTTGTTAGGAGTGTTAATCAGACCATGTGGACACCTCCTAGTGGTGGGGTTGTTAGGAGTGTTTATCAGACCATGTGGACACCTCCTAGTGGTCTGGTTGTTAGGAGTGTTTAACAGATCATGTGGACACCTCCTAGAGGTCTGGTTGTTAGGAGTGTTTATCAGACCATGTGGACACCTCCTAGTGGTGGGGTTGTTAGGAGTGTTAATCAGACCATGTGGACACCTCCTAGTGGTCTGGTTGTTAGGAGTGTTTATCAGACCATGTGGACACCTCCTAGTGGTCTGGTTGTTAGGAGTGTTTATCAGACCATGTGGACACCTCCTAGTGGTGGGGTTGTTAGGAGTGTTAATCAGACCATGTGGACACCTCCTAGTGGTGGGTTGTTAGGAGTGTTTATCAGACCATGTGGACACCTCCTAGTGGTGGGGTTGTTAGGAGTGTTAATCAGACCATGTGGACACCTCCTAGTGGTGGGTTGTTAGGAGTGTTTATCAGACCATGTGGACACCTCCTAGTGGTCTGGTTGTTAGGAGTGTTTATCAGACCATGTGGACACCTCCTAGTGGTCTGGTTGTTAGGAGAGTTTATCAGACCATGTGGACACCTCCTAGTGGTGGGGTTGTTAGGAGTGTTTATCAGACCATGTGGACATCTCATAGTGGTCGGGATGATAGGAGTGTTTATCAGACCATGTGGACACCTCCTAGTGGTGGGGTTGTTAGGAGTGTTAATCAGACCATGTGGACACCTCCTAGTGGTCTGGTGTTTAGGAGTGTTGATCAGACCATGTGGACACCTCCTAGTGGTGGGGTTGTTAGGAGTGTTTATCAGACCATGTGGACACCTCCTAGTGGTCTGGTTGTTAGGAGTGTTTATCAGACCATGTGGACACCTCCTAGTGGTCTGGTTGTTAGGAGAGTTTATCAGACCATGTGGACACCCCTAGTGGTGGGGTTGTTAGGAGTGTTTATCAGACCATGTGGACACCTCCTAGTGGTGGGGTTGTTAGGAGTGTTAATCAGACCATGTGGACACCTCCTAGTGGTGGGTTGTTAGGAGTGTTTATCAGACCATGTGGACACCTCCTAGTGGTCTGGTTGTTAGGAGTGTTTATCAGACCATGTGGACACCTCCTAGTGGTCTGGTTGTTAGGAGAGTTTATCAGACCATGTGGACACCCCTAGTGGTGGGGTTGTTAGGAGTGTTTATCAGACCATGTGGACATCTCCTAGTGGTCGGGATGATAGGAGTGTTTATCAGACCATGTGGACACCTCCTAGTGGTGGGTTGTTAGGAGTGTTTATCAGACCATGTGGACACCTCCTAGTGGTGGGGTTGTTAGGAGTGTTTATCAGACCATGTGGACACCTCCTATTGGTGGGGTTGTTAGGAGTGTTTGTCAGACCATGTGGACACCTCCTAGTGGTGGGGTTGTTAGGAGTATTTATCAGACCATGTGGACACCTCCTAGTGGTGGGGTTGTTAGGAGTGTTTATCAGACCATGTGGACACCTCCTAGTGGTCCGGTAGTTAGGAGTGTTAATCAGACCATGTGGACACCTCCTAGTGGTCTGGTTGTTAGGAGTGTTTATCAGACCATGTGGACACCTCCTAGTGGTGGGGTTGTTAGGAGTGTTTATCAGACCATGTGGACACCTCCTAGTGGTGGGTTGTTAGGAGTGTTTATCAGACCATGTGGACACCTCCTAGTGGTGGGGTTGTTAGGAGTGTTAATCAGACCATGTGGACACCTCCTAGTGGTGGGTTGTTAGGAGTGTTTATCAGACCATGTGGACACCTCCTAGTGGTCTGGTTGTTAGGAGTGTTTATCAGACCATGTGGACACCTCCTAGTGGTCTGGTTGTTAGGAGAGTTTATCAGACCATGTGGACACCCCTAGTGGTGGGGTTGTTAGGAGTGTTTATCAGACCATGTGGACATCTCCTAGTGGTCGGGATGATAGGAGTGTTTATCAGACCATGTGGACACCTCCTAGTGGTGGGGTTGTTAGGAGTGTTAATCAGACCATGTGGACACCTCCTAGTGGTCTGGTGTTTAGGAGTGTTGATCAGACCATGTGGACACCTCCTAGTGGTGGGGTTGTTAGGAGTGTTTATCAGACCATGTGGACACCTCCTAGTGGTCTGGTTGTTAGGAGTGTTTATCAGACCATGTGGACACCTCCTAGTGGTGGGTTGTTAGGAGTGTTTATCAGACCATGTGGACACCTCCTAGTGGTGGGGTTGTTAGGAGTGTTTATCAGACCATGTGGACACCTCCTAGTGGTGGGTTGTTAGGAGTGTTTATCAGACCATGTGGACACCTCCTAGTGGTGGGGTTGTTAGGAGTGTTTATCAGACCATGTGGACACCTCCTATTGGTGGGGTTGTTAGGAGTGTTTGTCAGACCATGTGGACACCTCCTAGTGGAGTGTTTATCAGACCATGTGGACACCTCCTAGTGGTGGGGTTGTTAGGAGTGTTAATCAGACCATGTGGACACCTCCTAGTGGTGGGTTGTTAGGAGTGTTTATCAGACCATGTGGACACCTCCTAGTGGTCTGGTTGTTAAGAGTGTTTATCAGACCATGTGGACACCTCCTAGTGGTCTGGTTGTTAGGAGAGTTTATCAGACCATGTGGACACCTCCTAGTGGTGGGGTTGTTAGGAGTGTTTATCAGACCATGTGGACACCTCCTAGTGGTCTGGTTGTTATGAGTGTTCATCAGACCATATGGACACCTCCTAGTGGTGGGGTTGTTAGGAGTGTTTATCAGACCACGTGGACACCTCCTAGTGGTCTGGTTGTTAGGAGTGTTTATCAGACAATGTGGACACCTCCTAGTGGTGGGGTTGTTAGGAGTGTTTATCAGACCACGTGGACACCTCCTAGTGGTGGGTTGTTAGGAGTGTTTATCAGACCATGTGGACACCTCCTAGTGGTGGGGTTGTTAGGAGTGTTAATCAGACCATGTGGACACCTCCTAGTGGTGGGTTGTTAGGAGTGTTTATCAGACCATGTGGACACCTCCTAGTGGTGGGGTTGTTAGGAGTGTTAATCAGACCATGTGGACACCTCCTAGTGGTGGGTTGTTAGGAGTGTTTATCAGACCATGTGGACACCTCCTAGTGGTCTGGTTGTTAGGAGTGTTTATCAGACCATGTGGACACCTCCTAGTGGTCTGGTTGTTAGGAGAGTTTATCAGACCATGTGGACACCTCCTAGTGGTGGGGTTGTTAGGAGTGTTTATCAGACCATGTGGACATCTCCTAGTGGTCGGGATGATAGGAGTGTTTATCAGACCATGTGGACACCTCCTAGTGGTGGGGTTGTTAGGACTGTTTATCAGACCATGTGGACACCTCCTAGTGGTGGGTTGTTAGGAGTGTTTATCAGACCATGTGGACACCTCCTAGTGGTGGGGTTGTTAGGAGTGTTAATCAGACCATGTGGACACCTCCTAGTGGTTGGGTTGTTAGGAGTGTTTATCAGACCATGTGGACACCTCCTAGTGGTCTGGTTGTTAGGAGTGTTTAACAGATCATGTGGACACCTCCTAGAGGTCTGGTTGTTAGGAGTGTTTATCAGACCATGTGGACACCTCCTAGTGGTGGGGTTGTTAGGAGTGTTAATCAGACCATGTGGACACCTCCTAGTGGTCTGGTTGTTAGGAGTGTTTATCAGACCATGTGGACACCTCCTAGTGGTCTGGTTGTTAGGAGTGTTTATCAGACCATGTGGACACCTCCTAGTGGTGGGGTTGTTAGGATTGTTTATCAGACCATGTGGACACCTCCTAGTGGTGGGTTGTTAGGAGTGTTTATCAGACCATGTGGACACCTCCTAGTGATGGGGTTGTTAGGAGTGTTAATCAGACTATGTGGACACCTCCTAGTGGTGGGTTGTTAGGAGTGTTTATCAGACCATGTGGACACCTCCTAGTGTTCTGGTTGTTAGGAGTGTTTATCAGACCATGTGGACACCTCCTAGTGGTCTGGTTGTTAGGAGAGTTTATCAGACCATGTGGACACCTCCTAGTGGTGGGGTTGTTAGGAGTGTTTATCAGACCATGTGGACATCTCCTAGTGGTCGGGATGATAGGAGTGTTTATCAGACCATGTGGACACCTCCTAGTGGTGGGGTTGTTAGGAGTGTTAATCAGACCATGTGGACACCTCCTAGTGGTCTGGTGTTTAGGAGTGTTGATCAGACCATGTGGACACCTCCTAGTGGTGGGTTGTTAGGAGTGTTTATCAGACCATGTGGACACCTCCTAGTGGTGGGGTTGTTAGGAGTGTTTATCAGACCATGTGGACACCTCCTAGTGGTGGGTTGTTAGGAGTGTTTATCAGACCATGTGGACACCTCCTAGTGGTGGGGTTGTTAGGAGTGTTTATCAGACCATGTGGACACCTCCTATTGGTGGGGTTGTTAGGAGTGTTTGTCAGACCATGTGGACACCTCCTAGTGGTGGGGTTGTTAGGAGTATTTATCAGACCATGTGGACACCTCCTAGTGGTCTGGTTGTTAGGAGTGTTTATCAGACCATGTGGACACCTCCTAGTGGTGGGGTTGTTAGGAGTGTTTATCAGACCATGTGGACACCTCCTAGTGGTCTGGTAGTTAGGAGTGTTAATCAGACCATGTGGACACCTCCTAGTGGTGGGGTTGTTAGGAGTGTTTATCAGACCATGTGGACACCTCCTAGTGGTCTGGTTGTTAGGAGTGTTTATCAGACCATGTGGACACCTCCTAGTGGTGGGGTTGTTAGGAGTGTTTATCAGACCATGTGGACACCTCCTAGTGGTGGGTTGTTAGGAGTGTTTATCAGACCATGTGGACACCTCCTAGTGGTGGGGTTGTTAGGAGTGTTAATCAGACCATGTGGACACCTCCTAGTGGTGGGTTGTTAGGAGTGTTTATCAGACCATGTGGACACCTCCTAGTGGTCTGGTTGTTAGGAGTGTTTATCAGACCATGTGGACACCTCCTAGTGGTCTGGTTGTTAGGAGAGTTTATCAGACCATGTGGACACCCCCTAGTGGTGGGGTTGTTAGGAGTGTTTATCAGACCATGTGGACATCTCTTAGTGGTCGGGATGATAGGAGTGTTTATCAGACCATGTGGACACCTCCTAGTGGTGGGGTTGTTAGGAGTGTTAATCAGACCATGTGGACACCTCCTAGTGGTCTGGTGTTTAGGAGTGTTGATCAGACCATGTGGACACCTCCTAGTGGTGGGGTTGTTAGGAGTGTTTATCAGACCATGTGGACACCTCCTAGTGGTCTGGTTGTTAGGAGTGTTTATCAGACCATGTGGACACCTCCTAGTGGTGGGTTGTTAGGAGTGTTTATCAGACCATGTGGACACCTCCTAGTGGTGGGGTTGTTAGGAGTGTTTATCAGACCATGTGGACACCTCCTAGTGGTGGGTTGTTAGGAGTGTTTATCAGACCATGTGGACACCTCCTAGTGGTGGGGTTGTTAGGAGTGTTTATCAGACCATGTGGACACCTCCTATTGGTGGGGTTGTTAGGAGTGTTTGTCAGACCATGTGGACACCTCCTTGTGGTGGGGTTGTTAGGAGTATTTATCAGACCATGTGGACACCTCCTAGTGGTCTGGTTGTTAGGAGTGTTTATCAGACCATGTGGACACCTCCTAGTGGTGGGGTTGTTAGGAGTGTTTATCAGACCATGTGGACACCTCCTAGTGGAGTGTTTATCAGACCATGTGGACACCTCCTAGTGGTGGGGTTGTTAGGAGTGTTAATCAGACCATGTGGACACCTCCTAGTGGTGGGTTGTTAGGAGTGTTTATCAGACCATGTGGACACCTCCTAGTGGTCTGGTTGTTAAGAGTGTTTATCAGACCATGTGGACACCTCCTAGTGGTCTGGTTGTTATGAGTGTTCATCAGACCATGTGGACACCTAGTGGTGGGGTTGTTAGGAGTGTTTATCAGACCACGTGGACACCTCCTAGTGGTCTGGTTGTTAGGAGTGTTTATCAGACAATGTGGACACCTCCTAGTGGTGGGGTTGTTAGGAGTGTTTATCAGACCTTGTGGACACCTCCTAGTGGTCTGGTTGTTAGGAGTGTTTATCAGACCATGTGGACACCTCCTAGTGGTGGGGTTGTTAGGAGTGTTAATCAGACCATGTGGACACCTCCTAGTGGTCTGGTGTTTAGGAGTGTTGATCAGACCATGTGGACACCTCCTAGTGGTGGGGTTGTTAGGAGTGTTTATCAGACCATGTGGACACCTCCTAGTGGTCTGGTTGTTAGGAGTGTTTATCAGACCATGTGGACACCTCCTAGTGGTGGGGTTGTTAGGAGTGTTAATCAGACCATGTGGACACCTCCTAGTGGTCTGGTGTTTAGGAGTGTTGATCAGACCATGTGGACACCTCCTAGTGGTGGGGTTGTTAGGAGTGTTTATCAGACCATGTGGACACCTCCTTGTGGTCTTGTTGTTAAGAGTGTTTATCAGACCATGTGGACACCTCCTAGTGGTGGGTTGTTAGGAGTGTTTAACAGACCATGTGGACACCTCCTAGTGGTGGGGTTGTTAGGAGTGTTTATCAGACCATGTGGACACCTCCTAGTGGTGGGTTGTTAGGAGTGTTTATCAGACCATGTGGACACCTCCTAGTGGTGGGGTTGTTAGGAGTGTTTATCAGACCATGTGGACACCTCCTATTGGTGGGGTTGTTAGGAGTGTTTGTCAGACCATGTGGACACCTCCTAGTGGTGGGGTTGTTAGGAGTATTTATCAGACCATGTGGACACCTCCTAGTGGTCTGGTTGTTAGGAGTGTTTATCAGACCATGTGGACACCTCCTAGTGGTGGGGTTGTTAGGAGTGTTTATCAGACCATGTGGACACCTCCTAGTGGTCTGGTAGTTAGGAGTGTTAATCAGACCATGTGGACACCTCCTAGTGGTGTGGTTGTTAGGAGTGTTTATCAGACCATGTGGACACCTCCTAGTGGTCTGGTTGTTAGGAGTGTTTATCAGACCATGTGGACACCTCCTAGTGGTGGGGTTGTTAGGAGTGTTTATCAGACCATTTGGACACCTCCTAGTGGTGGGTTGTTAGGAGTGTTTATCAGACCATGTGGACACCTCCTAGTGGTGGGGTTGTTAGGAGTGTTAATCAGACCATGTGGACACCTCCTAGTGGTGGGTTGTTAGGAGTGTTTATCAGACCATGTGGACACCTCCTAGTGGTCTGGTTGTTAGGAGTGTTTATCAGACCATGTGGACACCTCCTAGTGGTCTGGTTGTTAGGAGAGTTTATCAGACCATGTGGACACCCCCTAGTGGTGGGGTTGTTAGGAGTGTTAATCAGACCATGTGGACACCTCCTAGTGGTCTGGTGTTTAGGAGTGTTGATCAGACCATGTGGACACCTCCTAGTGGTGGGGTTGTTAGGAGTGTTTATCAGACCATGTGGACACCTCCTATTGGTGGGGTTGTTAGGAGTGTTTGTCAGACCATGTGGACACCTCCTTGTGGTGGGGTTGTTAGGAGTATTTATCAGACCATGTGGACACCTCCTAGTGGTCTGGTTGTTAGGAGTGTTTATCAGACCATGTGGACACCTCCTAGTGGTGGGGTTGTTAGGAGTGTTTATCAGACCATGTGGACACCTCCTAGTGGAGTGTTTATCAGACCATGTGGACACCTCCTAGTGGTGGGGTTGTTAGGAGTGTTAATCAGACCATGTGGACACCTCCTAGTGGTGGGTTGTTAGGAGTGTTTATCAGACCATGTGGACACCTCCTAGTGGTCTGGTTGTTAAGAGTGTTTATCAGACCATGTGGACACCTCCTAGTGGTCTGGTTGTTAAGAGAGTTTATCAGACCATGTGGACACTTCCTAGTGGTGGGGTTGTTAGGAGTGTTTATCAGACCATGTGGACACCTCCTAGTGGTCTGGTTGTTATGAGTGTTCATCAGACCATGTGGACACCTCCTAGTGGTGGGGTTGTTAGGAGTGTTTATCAGACCACGTGGACACCTCCTAGTGGTCTGGTTGTTAGGAGTGTTTATCAGACAATGTGGACACCTCCTAGTGGTGGGGTTGTTAGGAGTGTTTATCAGACCTTGTGGACACCTCCTAGTGGTCTGGTTGTTAGGAGTGTTTATCAGACCATGTGGACACCTCCTAGTGGTGGGGTTGTTAGGAGTGTTAATCAGACCATGTGGACACCTCCTAGTGGTCTGGTGTTTAGGAGTGTTGATCAGACCATGTGGACACCTCCTAGTGGTGGGGTTGTTAGGAGTGTTTATCAGACCATGTGGACACCTCCTAGTGGTCTGGTTGTTAGGAGTGTTTATCAGACCATGTGGACACCTCCTAGTGGTGGGTTGTTAGGAGTGTTTATCAGACCATGTGGACACCTCCTAGTGGTGGGGTTGTTAGGAGTGTTTATCAGACCATGTGGACACCTCCTAGTGGTGGGTTGTTAGGAGTGTTTATCAGACCATGTGGACACCTCCTAGTGGTGGGGTTGTTAGGAGTGTTTATCAGACCATGTGGACACCTCCTATTGGTGGGGTTGTTAGGAGTGTTTGTCAGACCATGTGGACACCTCCTTGTGGTG
Organism: Oncorhynchus clarkii lewisi; assembly: GCF_045791955.1. Taxonomy (NCBI): domain Eukaryota; kingdom Metazoa; phylum Chordata; class Actinopteri; order Salmoniformes; family Salmonidae; genus Oncorhynchus; species Oncorhynchus clarkii. The sequence continues at coordinate 100,468,168 of NC_092158.1, read as the reverse complement.
GGGTTGTTAGGAGTATTTATCAGACCATGTGGACACCTCCTAGTGGTCTGGTTGTTAGGAGTGTTTATCAGACCATGTGGACACCTCCTAGTGGTGGGGTTGTTAGGAGTGTTTATCAGACCATGTGGACACCTCCTAGTGGAGTGTTTATCAGACCATGTGGACACCTCCTAGTGGTGGGGTTGTTAGGAGTGTTAATCAGACCATGTGGACACCTCCTAGTGGTGGGTTGTTAGGAGTGTTTATCAGACCATGTGGACACCTCCTAGTGGTCTGGTTGTTAAGAGTGTTTATCAGACCATGTGGACACCTCCTAGTGGTCTGGTTGTTAGGAGAGTTTATCAGACCATGTGGACACTTCCTAGTGGTGGGGTTGTTAGGAGTGTTTATCAGACCATGTGGACACCTCCTAGTGGTCTGGTTGTTATGAGTGTTCATCAGACCATGTGGACACCTCCTAGTGGTGGGGTTGTTAGGAGTGTTTATCAGACCACGTGGACACCTCCTAGTGGTCTGGTTGTTAGGAGTGTTTATCAGACAATGTGGACACCTCCTAGTGGTGGGGTTGTTAGGAGTGTTTATCAGACCTTGTGGACACCTCCTAGTGGTCTGGTTGTTAGGAGTGTTTATCAGACCATGTGGACACCTCCTAGTGGTGGGGTTGTTAGGAGTGTTAATCAGACCATGTGGACACCTCCTAGTGGTCTGGTGTTTAGGAGTGTTGATCAGACCATGTGGACACCTCCTAGTGGTGGGGTTGTTAGGAGTGTTTATCAGACCATGTGGACACCTCCTAGTGGTCTGGTTGTTAGGAGTGTTTATCAGACCATGTGGACACCTCCTAGTGGTGGGGTTGTTAGGAGTGTTAATCAGACCATGTGGACACCTCCTAGTGGTCTGGTGTTTAGGAGTGTTGATCAGACCATGTGGACACCTCCTAGTGGTGGGGTTGTTAGGAGTGTTTATCAGACCATGTGGACACCTCCTAGTGGTCTGGTTGTTAGGAGTGTTTATCAGACCATGTGGACACCTCCTAGTGGTGGGTTGTTAGGAGTGTTTATCAGACCATGTGGACACCTCCTAGTGGTGGGGTTGTTAGGAGTGTTTATCAGACCATGTGGACACCTCCTAGTGGTGGGTTGTTAGGAGTGTTTATCAGACCATGTGGACACCTCCTAGTGGTGGGGTTGTTAGGAGTGTTTATCAGACCATGTGGACACCTCCTGTTGGTGGGGTTGTTAGGAGTGTTTGTCAGACCATGTGGACACCTCCTAGTGGTGGGGTTGTTAGGAGTATTTATCAGACCATGTGGACACCTCCTAGTGGTCTGGTTGTTAGGAGTGTTTATCAGACCATGTGGACACCTCCTAGTGGTGGGGTTGTTAGGAGTGTTTATCAGACCATGTGGACACCTCCTAGTGGAGTGTTTATCAGACCATGTGGACACCACCTAGTGGAGGGGTTGTTAGGAGTGTTAATCAGACCATGTGGACACCTCCTAGTGGTGGGTTGTTAGGAGTGTTTATCAGACCATGTGGACACCTCCTAGTGGTCTGGTTGTTAAGAGTGTTTATCAGACCATGTGGACACCTCCTAGTGGTCTGGTTGTTAGGAGAGTTTATCAGACCATGTGGACACCTCCTAGTGGTGGGGTTGTTAGGAGTGTTTATCAGACCATGTGGACACCTCCTAGTGGTCTGGTTGTTAGGAGAGTTTATCAGACCATGTGGACACCTCCTAGTGGTGGGGTTGTTAGGAGTGTTCATCAGACCATGTGGACACCTCCTAGTGGTGGGGTTGTTAGGAGTGTTTATCAGACCACGTGGACACCTCCTAGTGGTCTGGTTGTTAGGAGTGTTTATCAGACAATGTGGACACCTCCTAGTGGTGGGGTTGTTAGGAGTGTTTATCAGACCTTGTGGACACCTCCTAGTGGTCTGGTTGTTAGGAGTGTTTATCAGACCATGTGGACACCTCCTAGTGGTGGGGTTGTTAGGAGTGTTTATCAGACCATGTGGACACCTCCTAGTGGTGGGGTTGTTAGGAGTGTTAATCAGACCATGTGGACACCTCCTAGTGGTCTGGTTGTTAGGAGTGTTTATCAGACCATGTGGACACATCCTAGTGGTCTGGTTGTTAGGAGTGTTTATCAGACCATGTGGACACCTCCTAGTGGTGGGGTTGTTAGGAGTGTTTATCAGACCATGTGGACACCTCCTAGTGGTCTGGTTGTTAGGTGTGTTTATCAGACCATGTGGACACCTCCTAGTGGTGGGGTTGTTAGGAGTGTTTATCAGACCATGTGGACACCTCCTAGTGGTGGGGTTGTTAGGAGTGTTTATCAGACCATGTGGACACCTCCTAGTGGTCTGGTTGTTAGGAGTGTTTATCAGACCATGTGGACACCTCCTAGTGGTGGGGTTGTTAGGAGTGTTTATCAGACCATGTGGACACCTCCTAGTGGTGGGGTTGTTAGGAGTGTTTATCAGACCATGTGGACACCTCCTAGTGGTGGGGTTGTTAGGAGTATTAATCAGACCATGTGGACACCTCCTAGTTGTGGGGTTGTTAGGAGTGTTTATCAGACCATGTGGACACCTCCTAGTGGTGGGGTTGTTAGGAGTATTAATCAGACCATGTGGACACCTCCTAGTGGTGGGGTTGTTAATAGAACTACCCCTCCCGGATCCGGGAGAATTGTCATCAACTTACACTAATTAGCATAACGCAACTGACAAAAAATCTTACTAGAAAATATTCATATTCATGAAATCACAAGTGAAATATATTGAAACACAGCGTAGCCTTTTGTTAATCACCCTGTCATCTCAGATTTTGAAATGATGCTTTACAGCCAAAGTAAGACAAGCATTTGTGTACGTTTATCGATAGCCTAGCATAGCATTATGCAAAGCTCATGTTGGTCACGAAAATCAGAAAAGCAATCAAATTAACAAGAAGGTATTTAAATGGTAATAACCAGACTTTTTTCCAACAGATATTATTGTCAAATGTATTCCAGTAAGTTGTGACATAAGGAATGTATACAATCTCCCTTTGAAATGAAGCAGGTATAGATAGATCTGTTGTTCTGAGGGAGCAAGGAGAGAAACAGTTTCCCTATTGGAGAGTCAACTGGATTAAGCGAAGATAGGTCAAGAAGGTGAGGTCTGGTTACACATCTAAATAACATGAGAGTTCCAGATGGAACAGCATCAGAGACTATGGAGAACTCTCTAGGAGGGTAGGTCAACAAGGTGAGGTCTGGTTACACCTCTAAATAACATGAGAGTTCCAGATGGAACAGTATCAGAGACTATGGAGAACTCTCTAGGAGGGTAGGTCAACAAGGTGAGGTCTGGTTACACATCTAAATAACATGAGTTCCAGATGGAACAGTATCAGAGACTATGGAGAACTCTCTAGGAGGGTAGGTCAACAAGGTGAGGTCTGGTTACACATCTAAATAACATGAGTTCCAGATGGAACAGTATCAGAGACTATGGAGAACTCTCTAGGAGGGCAGGTCAACAAGGTGAGGTCTGGTTACACATCTAAATAACATGAGTTCCAGATGGAACAGTATCAGAGACTATGGAGAACTCTCTAGGTGTTACAGGGATATTGTAACAAGATAAAAATTCCTCATAATTGAGTAACAATCCTTCTGCATTAAAAAGTTGACTTACCAGCAGGATATGATTATTACACCAGTTCTTCAAAAATAAAGACTTGTTTCTATACAAAATATCCTTATTGTTCTAAATGAAATACCTTTTTTAATATATTAACGAGCACGTTAAGAATACTGTTGTAGGAATCTTATCGGTGTTATAGTTACAAAGTAACAAAATTGAAGTCACCAAAACGGGAGAAGATATAATGAGGGATGAAATTCCAAATTGAAGTTGGATTCTTTAAGAAATGTTTTTCCCAATTTATCTTTAAAGTATTATTAGTGTTATTTATAGTAAAATCAACCAAATCAACAAGATGTTCATAATGTCAGATGTCCTTATATAATGTGTATGATTTTCCCAGATGAAGTCAACCTCTTTCCCTATTTTGTGGTTAAGATGTAGGGACTGGGCTGCATACAACTTGTGTATGACTGATGCCTTTAGCGGCAGTGTAGCCTAGTGGTTAGAGCGTTGGACTAATAACCGGAAGGTTGCAAGTTCAAACCCCCGAGCTGACCAGGTACAAATCTGTCGTTCTGCCCCTGAACAGGCAGTTAACCCACTGTTCCTAGTCCGTCATTGAAAATACGATTTTGTTTTTAACTGACTTGCCTAGTTAAATAAAGGTAAAAGAAAAATTTAGTGATTTAGTCTAATGCTTTAAACATTCTGCCCTCCGAATTCATATCTAAGGGGCATTTTTCATTAGTGCAAATCTGTTCTGTGAGAATATCTAATAATAATAATAACTGTGTAAATCAGGATGCATTATGAAAGGACAATAAGAGACGGTGGTAATATGTTTCCTTTTAGAGACTATAATACATGACAACCAGGTCATTTTAGTTTCTCTTAGAATCACAACCTCAGTGGAACAACAGTTTGTCATTTCCCACAGGTACAGTTCTCCTGAACAAACAAGTGCAGGACAGAGGAATAGCAATCCTTACCTTGTTCTAAATTCAATCACCTTCTTCATCCTCATCATTCAGTTCATTGAAATACAGTTTTGAAGTTGTGCACAATTATCAGTTTCTGTTTGGTTTATGCAGCCCATTCATTCACTGTCAGCTACATCAGCCCATTCATTCACTGTCAGCTACATCAGCCCATTCATTCACTGTCAGCTACATCAGCCCATTCATTCACTGTCAGCTACATCAGCCCATTCATTCACTGTCAGCTACATCAGCCCATTCATTCACTGTCAGCTACATCAGCCCATTCATGCACTGCCAGCTACATCAGCCCATTCATTCACTGTCAGCTATATCAGTCCATTCATTCACTGTCAGCTACATTAGACAAATTAGTGCCTTGGAACCCAAGAGCATAGTCAGTGCTCTAATTCCCCCTTGTGGTGGTGTGGAGCAATGCAATAAGCAGTCACACAGGGTAATGTACTAAAACACAAATTACCTCTAAATCCTGCAGCATAATCTCAAAACTTAATTCAGGAACTAAGTAGATCTGTAAGTAGATCTGTAAGTAGATCTGTAAGTAGATATGTAAGTAGATCTGGAAGTAGATATGTAAGTAGATCTGGAAGTATATCTATAAGTAGATCTGTAAGTAGATCTGGAAGTAGATGTGTAAGTAGATGTGTAAGTAGATGTGTAAGTAGATGTGTAAGTAGATATGTAAGTAGATCTGTAAGTAGATCTGGAAGTAGATCTGGAAGTAGATCTGGAAGTAGATCTATAATTAAATCTGGAAGTAGATCTGGAGTAGATCTGTAAGTAGATCTGGAAATATCTTCATCTTTAGAAAGCAACACTCAACCTTTCCAGGATAAATCCCTCTGCAACCATTGGTTCAACTTCTTTTCATTTATTTTCTTCAATAATAAGTACACATTGAATTTTCTGTTGATCCTTAGATATAATCCCAAGGTTACATTTTCCTTAAGTGGAATATTGCAGATAGAGGGATTCACACAGTCTGTAACATATGTCTATCACACAGTCTGTAACATATGTCTATCACACTTTGTAACATATGTCTATCACACAGTCTGTAACATATGTCTATCACACAGTCTGTAACATATGTCTATCACACAATCTGTAACATATGTCTATCACACAGTCTGTAACATATGTCTATCCCTGGCTGCTTGTGCTGGGTGGAATGACAGGGCCCTGATGGACCATTACCGTTGCAGTCCGCCGGGAGCTAGCTTGTCGGGACACAACTCTCTCCCTTGATGAACTGATAGACACCAAATCAAATCAAATCAATCAAATCAAATTTTATTTGTCACATACACATGGTTAGCAGATGTTAATGCGAGTGTAGCGAAATGCTTGTGCTTCTAGTTCCGACAATGCAGTAATAACAAGTAATCTAACTAACAATTCCAAAACTACTGTCTTGTACACAGTGTAAGGGGATAAAGAATATGTACATAAGGATATATGAATGAGTGATGGTACAGAGCAGCATAGGCAAGATACAGTAGATGGTATCGAGTACAGTATGTACAAATGAGATGAGTATGTAAACAAAGTGGCATAGTTTAAAGTGGCTAGTGATACATGTATTACATAAGGATACAGTCGATGATATAGAGTACAGTATATACATATGCATATGAGATTAATAATGTAGGGTAAGTAACATTATATAAGGTAGCATTGTTTAAAGTGGCTAGTAATATATTTACAATATTTCCCATCAATTCCCATTATTAAAGTGGCTGGAGTTGAGTCAGTGTCAGTGTGTTGGCATCAGCCACTCAATGTTAGTGGTGGCTTTAACAGTCTGATGGCCTTGAGATAGAAGCTGTTTTTCAGTCTCTCGGTCCCAGCTTTGATGCACCTGTACTGACCTCGCCTTCTGGATGATAGCGAGGTGAACAGGCAGTGGCTCGGGTGGTTGATGTCCTTGATGATCTTTATGGCCTTCCTGTGACATCGGGTGGTATAGGTGTCCTGGTGGGCAGGTAGTTTGCCCCCGGTGATGCGTTGTGCGGACCTCACTACCCTCTGGAGAGCCTTACGGTTGAGGGCGGAGCAGTTGCCGTACCAGGCGGTGATACACCAAACTCAACCAGAGCTCCCTGTTGGTCACATGTTTTTGTTTATTTTTTTCCCTGCATTTTCCCCTCTCTCCAGCATAAGGTGCTAGTCGATTCAGGCGCAGCTGGGAGTTTTATGGATCGCGGACTCGCCCGTAAATTGGGTATTCCGTTAGTGCAGATAGACCCACCTGTCCCCGTGCTCTCCTTAGATAGCCGGCCGTTAGGGTCAGGGCTGGCCAGGGAGGCCACGATTCCGCTGGACATGGTAACGCAGGGGGATCATAGGGAGCAGATCAGTTTCTACCTTATTGATTCACCTGGGTTTCCAGTGGTGTTGGGGGTTCCCTGGCTGGCTATTCACAATCCCCTAATTTCCTGGAAACAAGGGGCTCTTCAGGGGTGGTCAGACGAGTGTTCAGGTAGGTGTATAGGAGTTTCCATCAGTGCCACGACGGTGGAGAGTCCAGACCAGGTTTCCACTGTGCGCATTACCCCAGAATATGCCGATTTGGCTATCGCTTTTAGTAAGAAAAATGCGACCAAATTAGCACCCCATCGTCGGTGGGATTGCGTGATAAACCTCCAGGAGAACGCTGCACTTCCCTGTAGTCACGTGTACCCATTGTCACAGGAGGAGACTTTGGCTATGGAGACATGTCACGGAAGCTCTGGGACAGGGGTACATTTGGCCCTCCATGTCACCCGTCTCCTCGAGTTTCTTTTTTTTGTGAGGAAAAAGGAGGGAGGAATGCGTCCGTGCATTGATTATCGAGGTCTCAATTCGATCACAGTGGGATTTAGTTATCCGCTACCTCTCATCGCTACGGCGGTGGAATCATTCCACGGAGCGCGTTTCTTCACAAAACTGGACCTCAGGAGCGTGTATAATCTGGTGCGTATTCGGGGAGGAGACGAGTGGATAACAGCGTTTAGTACCACATCAGGCCACTATGAGTACCTCGTCATGCCGTATGAGTTGAAGAATGCTCCAGCCGTCTTCCAATCCTTTGTAGATGAGATTCTCAGGGACTTGCACGGGCAGGGTGTGGTAGTCTATATTGATGACATCTTGATTTATTCTGCCACACGCGCCGCCGCGCATGTCTCCCTGGTGCGCAAGGTCCTTGGGCGACTGCTGGAGCATGACCTATACGTCAAGGCTGAGAAATGTGTGTTCTCTAAACAAGCCGTTTCCTTCCTGGGTTATCGCATTTCCAGCTCGGGGGTGGTGATGGAGTGTGACCGTGTTAACGCCGTGCGTAATTGGCCAATTCCGACCACGGTAAAGGAGGTGCAGCGGTTTTTAGGGTTTGCGAATTACTACCGGAGGTTTATCCGGGGTTTTGGCCAAGTAGCGGCGCCCATTACCTCACTGCTGAAGGGGGGGCCGGTGCGTCTGCGGTGGTCGGCAGAGGCTGATGGAGCCTTCAACCAGTTGAAGGCACTGTTCACTGGGGCTCCCGTGTTGGCGCATCCGGACCCTTCGTTAGCATTCATAGTGGAGGTGGATGCGTCCGAGGCTGGGATTGGAGCCGTGCTGTCTCAGCGCTCGGGCACGCCACCGAAGCTCCGTCCCTGCACTTTATTTTCTAAGAAGCTGGGTCCGGCGGAGCGGAACTATGATGTGGGGGACCGGGAGTTACTAGCTATGATAAAGGCCCTGAAGGTGTGGAGAAACTGGCTAGAGGGGGCTAAACACCCTTTCCTCATCTGGACTGACCACCGCAATCTGGAGTATATTCGAGTAGCGAGGAGACTGAATCCGCGTCAGGCTAGGTGGGCCATGTTCTTTACACGCTTTAGATTTATGATCTCTTACAGACCAGGTTCCCACTAAGGCCGACGCGCTGTCCCGTCTCTATGACACCGAGGACCGGTCCATCGATCCCACTCCCATCCTTCCAGCCTCTGGGCTGGTGGCCCCGGTGGTATGGGAGGTGGACTCGGACATCGAGTGGGCATTCAGGGTTGAACCTGCGCCTACACAGTGTCCGACCGGTCGTAGGTCCGTGCCGCTTGGTGTCCGTGATAAGTTGATTCGGTGGGCCCACACACTACCGTCTTCAGGTCATCCGGGGATTGATAGGACAGTGCGGGGTCTTAGGGGGAAATACTGGTGGCCCACTTTAGCTAAGGATGTGAAGCTTTATGTCTCTTCCTGTTCGGTATGTGCTCAGAGTAAGGCTCCTAGGCATCTGCCTAGAGGGAAGTTACAGCCCCTCCCGGTTCCACAACGGCCATGGTCCCATCTCTCGGTAGATTTCCTTACTGATCTTCCCCCATCTCAGGGGAACACTACCGTTCTGGTCGTTGTGGATCGGTTCTCTAAGTCCTGCCGTCTCCTCCCATTGCCTGGTCTCCCTACGGCCCTACAGACTGCAAAGGCTCTATTTACCCACGTCTTCTGGCACTACGGGGTTCCAGAGGACATCATATCTGATCGGGGTCCCCAATTCACGTCCCGGGTTTGAAAAGGCATTTATGGAGCGTCTTGGGGTCTCGGTCAGCCTTACCTCTGGTTATCACCCCGAAAGTAAGGGGCAGGTGGAGAGAGTAAACCAGGAAGTGGGTAGGTTTCTGAGGTCGTATTAGCAGGACCGGCCAGGAGAATGGGCGAGGTACGTCCCGTGGGCAGGCCAGTGAACGGCAGAAAAGAAACACTGACCGCCACCGCAGTTAGGCCCCGGTGTTCGCACCAGGGGGCAGGGTCTGGCTCTCGACCCTGCACCTGCCCCTCCGCCAGCCCTGCCGGAAGCTGGGGCCGCAATGTGTGGGGCCATTTAAAGTCCTGAGGAGGATAAACGAGGTGTGTTATAGATTGCAACTTCCCTCTTACCGTCGCATTAACCCCTCGTTTCATGTGTCTCTCCTCAGGCCGGTGGTAGCTGGTCCCCTACAAGACGGTGAGGTACCGGAGGTCCCTCCGCCCCCTCTGGACATCGAGGGGTCCCCGGCGTACACAGTACGAGCTATTCTGGACTCGAGACGCCGGGTGAGGTGCCTGCAGTACCTCGTGGACTGGGAGGGGTACGGTCCGGAGGAGAGGTGCTGGGTACCGGTGAGGGACATTTTAGATCCTTCCCTCTTGAGGGATTTCCACCGCCTCCACCCGGATCGCCCCGCGCCTCATCCTCGAGGCCTGCTGGAGTCACGTGTCGCCCAAGATGGTGCCTCTTCCTGTTCGGGGGGCGCTCGGCGGTCGTCGTCACCAGACTATTAATCGATTCCCTTTCCTTTTGTTTCTGTTTAATTGGGTTTAATTGGGTACACCTGTTTTGAGTTAGTGTTGTTTGTCGGCTATTTAAGGGCACTAGGCCCGCTGGGTATTTGTGCGGGCTTGTTCTCTGTTATTTTGGTGTTGGTGTATAAGTGTTATTTCATTATTTTCCGGACAGTTTTAGTCCTGTGTATTTTGGACAGGTGGTTTCTTACGCCCTAGTGTTGTCATGTCCATGTCTCCGCTGTCGTTGGAGTAAATAGATTCACGTACGACATTACCTGCTCTCTGCATTTGACTCTTCCACCGCACCATTTATAGAAGTTGTAACACTGCTGTACAGATATGAGCACTTGACAAGATGTTGACATTTCTGGGTATGTCTCACCTGTAACATAATAATAATAAAGATTATGATAATAATAATAATAATGTTATATTACTTTTTATAATAATACAAATCTGTCAATCAACCAAATGTATTTCTTAAAACACCTTTTTGCATCTTCAATAGTTATAACATCTAATGTTGGATGATCCAAATCATTTATTCCCGGCAGCAGCTGGGTATCCTATAGACGTTTTAAATAATATTAAAATATATTTATATGAAATATATACATTTTAACTTAACTACAAAATACATACAATTGACAAAGGCATACCGGACAATTCAATGTCCGCCACTTTTCGAATATCTTCAGTGAATATTGTTTCTGCCTCTACCTTCTATCTGTCAAGCTGTTTGGCCGCTTCATACATCAACACATCGTCTTCCTCGTCCTTGTCATTTACAGCGTTGAAATTATCATCAGGTTCAGGTGTTTTACTATGTATGTCCTGGGCGCCCTCTTCCTCCTCGGCCTCTTCCTCTCGACATATTGGGCCTTCTGTGTCGGTAAACGAGAGGTGTCTGAAAGAAAAGTATATACAAAAATAGTGTCTTAAAAATAAAATATATATTATATAAGAAAATTCAATTTCAAATACATTTCAAATATATTAATATATTAACAAAGTTCTCACTGTTAGGCCTTGAGGTTTTAGTTAAATTACCTCTGGTTGTTTGACGCCTGTTTTTCTGAGGAATCCTTGATAACGTGGTTATGTTCTCTGGCTGTGTAGATTCTGCATGGTTTGTATAGCTATCGTTGGAGTCTGAAAAAAAAAAACATTATTTGACATTCTTTTAACATATTCTATCAAATAAGGTATAACTAATAAAATAAAATAAATGCATAACTGGTCATACCGTATCCATAGAGAGCATGCTCTTGAATCCAATCGTTTTCAGACCAGTCGCCCTTCTCGGGCCAGGGTGATTCTGCAGGGTGCACTTGTGGAGTCTTGAAGTATTGTGATGCTCCTCATGTGCTGGGTTATATAGTGATTGGTTGGAGTTTCCAGGGGGTGTGTAGTTGTGTGTTAAATCTATGATTCTTGTTTTCGGTGTTTTGTTAAAGCCGGCCGTACAGAACGGTAGAATATCGTCGGTTTCAACGACCCCGAAGTCAGTCACTGGTAGGGTCCATAATGCCTGATGTATTCTTGTTGGCATGCTGTCCGCTGTAAACACAAGATTATAAAAAAAAAAAATAGTGTACACACTTTTGTTTAATGCTTAACCTTTTGCGTGTAGGGGGCAATGTACCCATTTGAAACGGCCTATTTCTCAGCCCCAGAAACGAGAATATGCATATAATTGTCAGATTAGGATAGAAAACACTCTAAAGTTTCCAAAACTGTAAAATTATTGTCTGTGAGTATAACAGAACTGATATTGCAGGCAAAAACCTGAGGAAAATCCAATCAGGAAGTGCCTCTTATTTTGAAACCTCTCTGTATGCATGCCTATCATCCATTTAAAGGGATATCAACCAGATTCCTTTTTCTATGGCTTCCCTAAGGTGTCAACAGTCTTTAGACATGGTTTCAGGCTTTTATTTTGAAAAATGAGAGTGAAAGATCACATTGCGTAAGTGGATAGGTGGGGGCTCTCAGAGTGAGTTTTGAGCTACAGAGTAAAGCGGCCATTGTTTCTCCCGGTGTTACTGAAAAACCTACACACCCGGTTGATATATTATCGAATATATGTTTTAACAACAACCTGAGGTTTGACTATAAAAAAACGTTTGACATGTTTCTGTGGACATTATGGAGACTATTTGGAATATACGCCTGCGTTGTCGTGACCGCTCTTTCCTGTGGATTTCTGAACATAACGCGACAAACAAACAGAGGTATTTGGGTATAAAAATAATCTTTATGGAACAAAAATAACATTTGTTGTGTAACTGGGAGTCTTGTGAGTGAAAACATCCGAAGATCATCAAAGGTAAATTATTAATTTGATTGCTTTTCATGATTTTTGTGACTTAATGCATAAAGATTATTACACCTTTTATTTTTTGGTATTACATCTAAAATGGCTTGAGGGTGTAGGGCTGCGTAAAGAAGAACAGGCCTACATTTGTTCCTCTGAATCCTCATCTTGGATAGTTATAACAGCTGATGTTGAATGATCCAAATCAATTATTCCTGGTAGCAGCTGGGTAAATGTTGGGTATTCTATAGACGTTTTAATAATATAGGAATAATAATAGCTCCATAATAATAGAGTTCCAACCGTACAGTAATAGCTACCCTGTAATATCAAACATTTCCCACAAACTACCTAATGAAAAACAACATCTAATATATATTATTTTAACATCCTCACCTTCAAAATTATCCTAATGGTAATGCGTAATGGCCTGAAAAGAGTTTTCAGATGAGCATCTGTGTCCTAACTGAGTCATAGTATGGAATGAATTTACAGACTGTGGGATTGACTGTTGATCCCTCCATCCTCGGGAAATTACACCTGTTTTAGATATATAGACAGAGAGAAAAAACTGAGATTCCTTTCATTAAAGGTAAGACACAATTGTAAAACCCTTTATTTAAGTAAAATCTTTAGTACAGACCTTTTAAACATGTTATAATTAGTTAAACAATTTTACTATGCAATATTTAACCAAGCCAGAATGTTTTTATACACAGAAAAATTATGTTATACAACAGATATATATATAAATACATATTATTACCGCACTACACTTTAATACCCTTTAAATGCTTATATTTATAATTGTTTGTTGTAGGAAAGACTGTATTCATATAAAATAAGGCCTTTTGATTATCTTGAAGACTCTCTAGGTGTGGTTGACTGTTGATCCAACCTCAGGAAATAACACCTGTTGTTTTTCGAGACCCCCTATATGCAAATGACCCCCTAATGTTGAATTGTTTCATACACAATTGCAGAGAAAACCCTCTAAAGTTTCCAAAACAGTTTAAAAAAAAATTCTGTGAGTATAACAGAACTGATATGGCAGGCAAAAACCTGTGAAAAATCCATCCAGGAAGTGGGATTTTTTCATGTTTGTAGTTTTCTAATGAATGCCATTACAGTATCCATTGACTTAGGACTCAAATTGCACTTCCTATGGCTTCCACTAGATGTCAACAGTCTTTAGACATGGTTTCAGGCTTGTATTCTGAAAAATGAGAGAGTAAGACCACTTTGAATAAGTGGACACCGTAGTGTCCCAGAGGTTTTTCATGTGCGTGACCGAGAGCATGCTTTTCTTGTTTTCCTTTTATTATGACGAAGCTATTGTCCGGTTGAAATGTTATTGATTATTATGACTAAAAACAACCTGAGGATTGATTATAAACATCGTTTGACATGTTTCTACGAACTTTACTGATACTTTTCGGATTTTTCGTCTGTCTGTTGAGCCTGTGGATTACTGAACAAACGCGTAAACAAAACTGAGGTTTTTGGATATAAAGAGGGACTTTATCGAACAAAACAAACATTTATTGAGTAAATGGGAGTCTGTGAGTGCAACCATATGAAGATCATCAAAGGTAAGTCATTAATTTGATCACTATTTCCGGCTAGTGTAACTCCTCTACTTGTCTGGTAATTGTTTGTAATTATTTGTCTGCTGGGCGCTGTTCTCGGATAATCGCAAGGTTTAATTTTGCCGTAAAGCCTTTTTGAAATCTGACATAAATGTATAAACAAGAAGTTAAGCTTTATTTTGATGTATAACGCATATATTTTCAAGAATGTTCAATATTTGAATTGAGTATTTTTGAATTTCGCGCTCTGCAATTTCACTGGATGTTGGCCAGGTGGGACGTTACCGTCCCACGTACCCATAAGAAGTTAAGAATAATTGGTAAAAGTAATAATTTGTCAAACAGTCAATGCTTGCCTGGATTTCCTGAATCAGAAGTTAACTGAACTAAAGTGTTGTTCTCGTCTGTCCTCTTCCGGGATTATGGCGAAGATGACTACAGATGGTATCTAGATGCATTTGACGAAGGAAGGGATCATTTGACCAAACAGGGTGTGGACCTCAACCCCCCTAACCAGTATAAGAAATGGCGTTCACTACAACCTTGTCCTTCACCACTCCTACCGTGAGTCCGAGCAACCTGTACACAGCATCCAGTCGAAGCTATCAACTGCCTTTCCTCTCGGGAGCGTGACATGAGTCCACGTGGAGCATGGAGAGAGATCCTGTCAACTTCTTTCATGCTGCTGGTGTACTGGGAGGAACAATGGACAAGACATAATGGACTGTAAAGGACACTGGCAGCTCAGGTGAGAGGCATTATCAAGGCCCATCCACTTTGAACATGTGCCATTGGAAGGACGAACTGAAAATCTGAAGAAGAACATCAAGACGCGCCAGAAGGAGGAGTGCCTGGTCAGCCAGGAACTGTTTATTTGGGTTGTGGAGTTCTGCACACTGCGAAATGTAAAGTAATTGAGACTAAGAATGCATTGAGATACGGATCTGTCATTACTATGCCACTCTCGACAGTGTAAGGCAGGGATAAACTGGGGCTGTAATGATAAAAAGTTAATACTGGTAAAAACTGTCTATATTTGGTCCCGTTTGTAAATTTACATTCTAACTGTATAGGTGTGTGCTAAGTTGAGGGTCTTGAATTTGAGTGATAGACTTAAAGTGGACCACTGAAAACTGTCATTCTAAATGTGGGTTGTATAACGTTTATAGTCGGGGTTATATAAGAAATTGTGCAGACTATTCTTGCCATGCCATTACTGGGGCGGCAGGGTAGCCTAGTGGTTAGAGCGTTGGACTAGTAACTGGAAGGTTGCAAGTTCAAAACCCCGAGCTGACGAGGTACAAATCTGTCGTTCTACCCCTGAACAGGCAGTTAACCCACTGTTCCTAGGCCGTCATTGAAATTAAGAATTTGTTCTTAACTGACTTGCTAAGTTAAATGAAGGTAAAATAAAATAAATAAAAATGACTGACCCTTGAAGACCCTTGAACTTGCCTGGTTAAATAAAGGTAAAATAAAAAAAAAGAAAAAAAAGAAGACGCCTCAGAACCCTGATGTATTTCCTGTCTGATGAAGACGATGATAATCCATAGCACCGAGGTAAAAACATTGAGTTAATAGTGCAGCATAGGCTCACGGTGGGGTTATGTGAATGGTGCTCCCAAGGTGGAGTTATAGGGGGCGCTCTTTTAATTTATGGATAAAAAAACGTGCCCGTTTTAAGCGCAATATTTTGTCACGAAAAGATGCTCGACTATGCATATAATTGGCAGCTTTGGAAAGAAAACACTCTAAGGTTTCCAAAACTGCAAAGATACCGTAAAGATATTATCTGTGAGTGCCACAGTACTCATGCTACAGGCGAAACCAAGATCATACTTTAACCAGGAAATGGGCAGAATTTTCGAAGCTCTGTTTTCTATTGTCTCCTTATATGGCTGTGAATGCGCCGGGAATGAGCCTGCCCTTCCTATCGTTTCTCCAAGGTGTCTGCAGCATTGTGACGTATTTGTAGGCATATCATTGGAAGATTGGCCTTAAGAGACTACATTTACCACGGGTCCGCCCAGTGTCCTTTGTGTAAATTGGTGCGTAATCTTCAAGCCGCACGCAGTCATCCAGTGATTGAGAGGAGAGATATATCATGAAGAGATATGTGAAAAACACCTTGAGGATTGGTCCTAAACAACGTTTGCCATGTTTTAGTCGATATTATGGAGTTAATTTGGAAAAAAGTTTGACGTTTTGAAGACTGAATTTTCGTTTTTTTTTGGTAGACAAACGTGACGCACCAAACGGAGCGATTTCTCCTAAACAAATAATCTTTCAGGAAAAACTGAGCATTTGCTATCTAACTGAGAGTCTCCTCATTGAAAACATCTGAAGTTCTTCAAAGGTAATGATTTTATTTGAATGATTTTCTGGTTTTTGTGAAAATATTGCCTGCTAATGCTAACGCTAAATGCTACGCTAGCTGCGCTAGCTGTTACACAAATGCTTATTTTGCAATGGTTGAGAAGCATATTTTGAAAATCTGAGATGACAGTGTTGTTAACAAAAGGCTAAGCTTGAGAGCTAGCATATTAATTTCATTTCATTTGCGATTTTCATGAATAGTTAAGTTGCGTTATGGTAATGAGCTTGAGGCTGTATTCACGATCCCGGATTCGGGATGGCTCGACGCAACAGGTTAAGGGCCTACTGTCATGGTGACTCATGTCCATAGGCTCACGGTGGGGGTTATGTGAATGGTGCTCCCAAGGTGGAGTTAAGGGCCTACCGTCATGGTGACTCTGTGGCAATATGTGTCTCAACAGAGCTATTGAGCTACATACTTTATCACCACACACAAGGCAATAGCTCTCCCATCAGTCAGTACTGGTACTGTCATATTGTGATCAGTATTAAAACATTTCCACCTCTCTTCTTCCATCTGTTACTGTACTGTCACATTGTGATCAATTGTCACGGTCGTCCTCCTCTTCATCTGAAGAGGAGAGGCGAGAAGGATCGGAGGACCAAAATGCGGCGTGGTATGTGTTCATGATGAAATTTAATAAAGAGAACACTGAACACTGAAACACTATACAAAAACAATAAACGAAATAACAACCGTGACGCTAATGAGAACTGTGCTGAAACATGCAATCAACATAGACAATCACCCACAAACAAACAGTGCAACCCAGGCTACCTAAGTATGATTCTCAATCAGATTCTCAATCAGAGACAACTAAAGACACCTGCCTCTGGTTGAGAACCATACTAGGCCGAAACATAGAAATACCCAAAACCTAGAAAATCAAACATAGACTGCCCACCCCAACTCACGCTGTTACTGTACTGTCACATTGTGATCAATATTAAAACATTTCCACCTCTCTTCCATCTGGTTGATGATCCTTTATTAGTCACATCTTTTCATTCAGTTGAATTGAGTTTACACACAAACAAGATTGTTGTGTCAAGAATTTGACAAATAAACATTCTACAATATTTACAAACACCAAGACGCCCAATATCAACACGATCAATGATTTCTAAATGAAACCAGTTTTTACAATACAGTGTGGTGATTCATTCTATTAATGAATGACTCTAGTTGACAATGTCTGTCAACTTCAATGGTGTTTATTCAAGAATATTTGCAATCATATGTTTACACACTAGAGAGATACTCTACATTGTTGCTCCAGTGTGTCTTACTGTCATGCCCTGATCTGTTTCACCTGTCCTTGTGATTGTCTCCACCCACTCCAGGTGTCGCTCATTTTCCCCAGTGTATTTATCGCTGTGTTTCCTGTCTCCCTGTACCAGTGTATTTATCCCTGTGTTTCCTGTCTCTCTGTGCCAGTGTATATATCCCTGTGTTTCCTGTCTCTCTGGGCCAGTGTATTTATCCCTGTGTTTCCCTGGTGTATATATCCCTGTGTTTCCTATCTCTCTGTACCAGTGTATTTATCCCTGTGTTTCCTGTCTCTCTGTTCCAGTGTATTTATCCATGTGTTTCCTGTCTCTCTGTGCCAGTGTATTTATCCCTGTGTTTCCTGTCTCTCTGTTCCAGTGTATTTATCCCTGTGTTTCCTGTCTCTCTGTTCCAGTGTATTTATCCCTGTGTTTCCTGTCTCTCTGTTCCAGTGTATTTATCCCTGTGTTTCCTGTCTCTCTGTGCCAGTGTATTTATCCCTGTGTTTCCTGTCTCTCTGTACTAGTGTATTTATCCCTGTGTTTCCTGTCTCTCTGTTCCAGTGTATTTATCCCTGTGTTTCCTGTCTCTCTGTACCAGTGTATTTATCCCTGTGTTTCCTGTCTCTCTGTACCAGTGTATTTATCCCTGTGTTTCCTGTCTCTCTGTACCAGTGTATTTATCCCTGTGTTTCCTGTCTCTCTGTTCCAGTGTATTTATCCCTGTGTTTCCTGTCTCTCTGTACCAGTGTATTTATCCCTGTGTTTCCTGTCTCTCTGTGCCAGTGTATTTATCCCTGTGTTTCCTGTCTCTCTGTTCCAGTGTATTTATCCCTGTGTTTCCTGTCTCTCTGTTCCAGTGTATTTATCCCTGTGTTTCCTGTCTCTCTGTGCCAGTGTATTTATCCCTGTGTTTCCTGTCTCTCTGTACCAGTGTATTTATCCCTGTGTTTCCTGTCTCTCTGTTCCAGTGTATTTATCCCTGTGTTTCCTGTCTCTCTGTTCCAGTGTATTTATCCCTGTGTTTCTTGTCTCTCTGTACCAGTGTATTTATCCCTGTGTTTCCTGTCTCTCTGTTCCAGTGTATTTATCCCTGTGTTTCCTGTCTCTCTGTTCCAGTGTATTTATCCCTGTGTTTCCTGTCTCTCTGTGGCAGTGTATTTATCCCTGTGTTTCCTGTCTCTCTGTACCAGTGTATTTATCCCTGTGTTTCCTGTCTCTCTGTTCCAGTGTATTTATCCCTGTGTTTCCTGTCTCTCTGTTCCAGTGTATTTATCCCTGTGTTTCCTGTCTCTCTGATCCAGTGTATTTATCCCTGTGTTTCCTGTCTCTCTGTGCCAGTGTATTTATCCCTGTGTTTCCTGTCTCTCTGTACCAGTGTATTTATCCCTGTGTTTCCTGTCTCTCTGTTCCAGTGTATTTATCCCTGTGATTCATGTCTCTCTGTTCCAGTGTATTTATCCCTGTGTTTCTTGTCTCTCTGTACCAGTGTATTTATCCCTGTGTTTCCTGTCTCTCTGTGCCAGTGTATTTATCCCTGTGTTTACTGTCTCTCTGTACCAGTGTATTTATCCCTGTGTTTCCTGTCTCTCTGTTCCAGTATATTTATCCCTGTGTTTCCTGTCTCTCTGTACCAGTGTATTTATCCCTGTGTTTCCTGTCTCTCTGTTCCAGTGTATTTATCCCTGTGTTTCCTGTCTATCTGTGCCAGTGTATTTATCCCTGTGTTTCCTGTCTCTTTGTGCCAGTGTATTTATCCCTGTGTTTCCTGTCTCTCTGTACCAGTGTATTTATCCCTGTGTTTCCTGTCTCTCTGTTCCAGTGTATTTATCCCTGTGTTTCCTGTCTCTCTGTACCAGTGTATTTATCCCTGTGTTTCCTGTCTCTCTGTACCAGTGTATTTATCCCTGTGTTTCCTGTCTCTCTGTTCCAGTGTATTTATCCCTGTGTTTCCTGTCTCTCTGTACCAGTGTATTTATCCCTGTGTTTCCTGTCTCTCTGTACCAGTGTATTTATCCCTGTGTTTCCTGTCTCTCTGTACCAGTGTATTTATCCCTGTGTTTCCTGTCTCTCTGTACCAGTGTATTTATCCCTGTGTTTCCTGTCTCTCTGTACCAGTGTATTTATCCCTGTGTTTCCTGTCTCTCTGTACCAGTGTATTTATCCCTGTGTTTCCTGTCTCTCTGTTCCAGTGTATTTATCCCTGTGTTTCCTGTCTCTCTGTACCAGTGTATTTAGCCCTGTGTTTCCTGTCTCTATGGGACAGTGTATTTATCCCTGTGTTTCCTCACTGTATTTATCCCTGTGTTTCCTGTCTCTATGGGACAGTGTACTTATCCCTGTGTTTCCCCACTGTATTTATCCCTGTGTTTCCTGTCTCTCTGTACCAGTGTATTTATCCCTGTGTTTCCTGTCTCTCTGTACCAGTGTATTTAGCCCTGTGTTTCCTGTCTCTATGGGACAGTGTATTTATCCCTGTGTTTCCCCACTGTATTTATCCCTGTGTTTCCTGTCTCTCTGTACCAGTGTATTTATCCCTGTGTTTCCTGTCTCTCTGTACCAGTGTATTTAGCCCTGTGTTTTCTTGTCTCTATGGGACAGTGTATTTATCCCTGTGTTTCCCCACTGTATTTATCCCTGTGTTTCCTGTCTCTCTGGGACAGTGTATTTATCCCTGTGTTTCCTGTCTCTCTGTGCCAGTGTATTTATCCCTGTGTTTCCTGTCTCTCTGTACCAGTGTATTTATCCCTGTGTTTCCCATCTCTCTGTACCAGTGTATTTATCCCTGTGTTTCCTGTCTCTCTGTTCCAGTGTATTTATCCCTGTGTTTCCTGTCTCTCTGTACCAGTGTATTTAGCCCTGTGTTTCCTGTCTCTATGGGACAGTGTATTTATCCCTGTGTTTCCTCACTGTATTTATCCCTGTGTTTCCTGTCTCTATGGGACAGTGTACTTATCCCTGTGTTTCCCCACTGTATTTATCCCTGTGTTTCCTGTCTCTCTGTACCAGTGTATTTATCCCTGTGTTTCCTGTCTCTCTGTACCAGTGTATTTAGCCCTGTGTTTCCTGTCTCTATGGGACAGTGTATTTATCCCTGTGTTTCCCCACTGTATTTATCCCTGTGTTTCCTGTCTCTCTGTACCAGTGTATTTATCCCTGTGTTTCCTGTCTCTCTGTACCAGTGTATTTAGCCCTGTGTTTTCTTGTCTCTATGGGACAGTGTATTTATCCCTGTGTTTCCCCACTGTATTTATCCCTGTGTTTCCTGTCTCTCTGGGACAGTGTATTTATCCCTGTGTTTCCTGTCTCTCTGTGCCAGTGTATTTATCCCTGTGTTTCCTGTCTCTCTGTACCAGTGTATTTATCCCTGTGTTTCCTGTCTCTCTGTACCAGTGTATATATCCCTGTGTTTCCTGTCTCTCTGTGCCAGTGTATTTATCCCTGTGTTTCCCTGGTGTATATATCCCTGTGTTTCCTGTCTCTCTGTACCAGTGTATTTATCCCTGTGTTTCCTGTCTCTCTGTACCAGTGTATTTATCCCTGTGTTTCCTGTCTCTCTGTGCCAGTTCGTCTTGTATGTTTCCAAGTCAACCAGAGGTTTTCCCCTTCTCCTGCTTTTTGCATTCTCCTTTTTCTAGTCCTCCTGGTTTTGGCCCTTGCCTGTTTCTGGACTTTGTACCCTCCTACCTGACCATTCTGCCTGCCTTGACCACAAACCTGTCTGCCACTCTGCACCTAATGGTTTTGATATTTTTGCCTGTCCACGACCCTTTGGATTAATAAACACTGTAAGACTCCAACCATCTGACTCCTGTGTCCACATTTGGGTCTGGCCTTGTTCCTTGATACTTACTGAACATGACCATGATTAGAGTGAAACATCATTTTGTGTTTGACACAGGGACCACCTGACACAAGGACACTGAGGAGTCATCATACCAAACCCTAAACCCTGGATAGAGGGGCTCAGTGAATGTGGAGGTGAATGTGTACAGGTGGGTCAGTGTGTCAGAGGAGACTCTATAGAAGGACAGAGTGCCGGCTGGCCAGTCCAGATACACTCCTACTCTGTGGGAGCTGGAGGAGGGGACGTCTATGTGAATATTATTGTGCCTGGCAGTGTAACGGTTGTCAGAGCAGAACAGACTCCAGGACTTGTCATTGTATCCAATCCTACTGTCATCATCCTCTCCTCTCCTGCTGATTCCTTTATATGTCACTCCTATATCAGCCCCACTCCCACTCCTCTCTACCTCCCAGTAACAGCGCCCAGTCAGACCCTCTCTACACAGCACCTGGTACCAGTCCTCAAATCTCTCTGGGTGATCAGGATACGGATGCTTCTCTCTCCTACGTGTCACCTTTCTGTTCTCCTCAGACAGAGAGAGGAGTCTGTTTACTGTGTTTGGGTCCAGTGTGAGATCACAGACATCTGATGGATGAAACCAGACACAATATTAGAAATCATCATCATTCACATTAGAATGTTAACTCACTTTTCACTAATTAATTTAATGTAGATGTTTCTAGGTATCAAAAGGAGAAGTTAAGGTAATGTGAGACTTGTTGAATATGTTATTCTGTATGGTAATATAAAACACACTTATTCACATTCATTTCACACACACATTTCTTATGTAACACGAACACGCCACACACACACGCACACACACACACACACACACACACACACACAGGGAGACACACACATTGTCAAAGCAACTCTTTGTCAACTTTGGTGTCCCTGATTTCTGCTTCTGTAATCATGGTGGTCTTTGGTGGTCTTGCCTTAACTTGACTTAACTTGAATCCTGACTTAACTTGAATTAAGACTTATTCTTAGTCATATTCGTCACATCAGTCAAGACTCACATTTTCTAAGCCCAGGTTTCATTGTGTACTCTCCACCATGCTCCACACTGTAGCGGTAAGCAGAAGAACAGACAGTCATTGAGTGATACACGTGAACTCTCTCTCACACACACACACACACACACACACACACAAACAGTCAGCATATAACTTTGTCTAAGTGATGGTAAGAGTGTTTGTCTTAACTAGCCTGATAAGTCAAACATGTCTGATATGAACATTGACATAAACCCTCTACATACTTGAGTTTCTCCAGTCTGCAGTGTGGATCCTCCAGTCTAGCAGAGAGCAGTCTGACTCCTGAGTCTCCTGGGTGATTGTAGCTCAGGTCCAGCTCTCTCAGGTGTGAGGGGTTTGACCTCAGAGCTGAGACCAGAGAGGCACAGCCTTCCTCTGTGACTAGACAGCGTGACAGCCTGCAAAGAGTCAAATCATATTCAATTCACTCTGCTATCTTTTGGTGGTGAAAAGTGGCAGTATATTTTTTTCTAAATATTCAGATTCATCAGTGTCCTGAAACCTCCCATATCTATTCATAAATGGATGTTTCATTTTTTGAAATGACAATTGATCAAAGTATTGCCTGCAGATAGAAACATGTATAGTACAAATATTATAATAGACTGACCAGACCAGTTTAAAAAGCAGAATCAGTCAGAAGACAGACAGTGAGGTATCAGATTGATTGTATTGCGTATACAGTCCACACCATATCTATTTAGACAGTGAGGTATCAGATTTAGATTGTATTGAGTATACAGTCCACAGAGGCTACAACAAAACACGCTAACCTCTCACCATTACCAATAACAGAGGCTACAACAAAACATGCTAACCTCTCACCATTACCAATAACAGAGGCTACAACAAAACATGCTAACCTCTCACCATTACCAATAACAGAGGCTACAACAAAACACGCTAACCTCTCACCATTACCAATAACAGAGGATACAACAAAACATGCTAACCTCTCACCATTACCAATAACAGAGGCTACAACAAAACATGCTAACCTCTCACCATTACCAATAACAGAGACTACAACAAAACATGCTAACCTCTCACCATTACCAATAACAGAGGCTACAACAGAACATGCTAACCTCTCACCATTACCAATAACAGAGACTACAACAAAACATGCTAACCTCTCACCATTACCAATAACAGAGGCTACAACAAAACATGCTAACCTCTCACCATTACCAATAACAGAGACTACAACAAAACATGCTAACCTCTCACCATTACCAATAACAGAGGCTACAACAAAACATGCTAACCTCTCACCATTACCAATAACAGAGACTACAACAAAACATGCTAACCTCTCACCATTAC
Organism: Oncorhynchus clarkii lewisi; assembly: GCF_045791955.1. Lineage (NCBI taxonomy): Eukaryota > Metazoa > Chordata > Actinopteri > Salmoniformes > Salmonidae > Oncorhynchus > Oncorhynchus clarkii. The sequence goes on along the minus strand of NC_092158.1, from coordinate 100,444,476 downwards.
CAATAACAGAGGCTACAACAGAACATGCTAACCTCTCACCATTACCAATAACAGAGACTACAACAAAACATGCTAACCTCTCACCATTACCAATAACAGAGGCTACAACAAAATATGCTAACCTCTCACCATTACCAATAACAGAGGCTACAACAAAACATGCTAACCTCTCACCATTACCAATAACAGAGGCTACAACAAAACATGCTAACCTCTCACCATTACCAATAACAGAGACTACAACAAAACATGCTAACCTCTCACCATTACCAATAACAGAGGATACCACAAAACATGCTAACCTCTCACCATTACCAATAACAGAGGATACAACAAAACATGCTAACCTCTCACCATTACCAATAACAGAGGATACAACAAAACACGCTAACATCTCACCATTACCAATAACAGAGGGGTATGATCCTTGTGTCACGCCCTGGCCTTAGTTATCTTTGTTTTTTCTTTATTATTTTGGTTAGGCCAGGGTGTGACATGGGTGGTTGGTTTAGTTTTGTATTGTCTAGGGGTTTTTTTTTTTTTAGGTTTTTTTTTATGTCTATGGTTGTCTAGATTGGTTCTCAATCAGAGGCAGCTGTTTATCGTTGTCTCTGATTGGGGATGATATTTAAGGAGCAGATCCATAAGAGGTTATTAAAGTAATGATTTGCTTATTTGAGCTGTTCTTGCCATAATATGGACTTGGTATTTTACCAAATAGGGCTACCATCTCCATACCCCCCTACCAAACGCATTAAGATGGAAATAAATTCCACAAATTAACTTTTAAGAAGGCACACCTGTTCATTGAAATGCCTTCCAGGTGACTACCTCATGAACCTGGTTGAGAGAATGCCAAGCTGTACTGTCACCTAATACAACATATTCTATCTCAAATCCAACATGCTGGAGCAAAGCACCAAATGTAAAACTGTAATCTTCACTGTCCAAACACATATGGTGTGGACTATGTGTGTCTGGTAAACACATGTGGATCTGGTGAACAGTTATCACTTGTTGACCAACTACAGGAATACTGACCTCATAGTCTCCAGTTTACAGTGGGGATTCCCCAGTCCAGCAGAGAGCAGCTTCACTCCTGAATCCTTCAGGTCATTGTTACTCAGATCCAACTCTCTCAGGTGTGAGGGGTTTGACATCAGAGCTGAGACCAGAGAAGAACAGCCTTCCTCTGTGAATCCACAGCCTGACAGCCTGCAAAAGAAATCATCATGACTTCACAAACACACTGTTAATTTAACACCAGTAGTGTAGAAGGACAATGGCAGATGCATTTGGCTTTTTCTCTCAAACAACATATAGATTCATCTTTCGTCTCCTAGAATTGTACGGTCATATTGTTATACTAATGTGAAAATCAATGCATTTACTCAATATGTTATTCAATATAATATTATAGACATATTATAATACATATTATTCTCTAAACTGAATTTCTTCCTGATGATTAGTTCTTATATGTAACTTTATTCACTCACAGAGCAGCTCTGGAGGCTTTGACCACTGGCAGCAGCCTCAAAAGACCTTCCTCTGATCTGGAGTATTTCTTCAGGTCAAACACATCCAGCTCCTTTTCTGAAGTCAGCAACACAAAGACCAGAGCTGACCACTGTCCAGGTGACAGGTTGCGTTCTGAGAGACTTCCTGAGCTCAGGTAGCTTTGGATCTCCTCCACTAGAGAATGGTCATTCAGTTCATTCAGACAGTGGAACAGATTGATGCACCTCTCTGGAGAGGGATTCTCCCTGATCTTCTCCTTGATGTACTTGACTGTTTCTTCATGGCTCTGTGAGCTGCTTCTTGTCTTTGTCAGTAGACCTCGTAAGTGCTTCTGATTGGACTCCATTGAGAGGCCCAGAAGGAAGCGGAGGAAAAGGTCCAGGTTTCCTGTCTCACTTTGTAAGGCTTTATCCACAGCACTCTTGTAGAAAGTAACTGCAGGCTCGTCTTTTGTTCGCGGTTTGTCCATTAGATTCTCATTGTTGTTGAGGAACACATATACAGCAGCCAGAAACTCCTGAATGCTCAGATGAACAAAGCAGTACACCTTGTCCTGGTACAGCCCACATTCCTCTTTAAAGAGCTGTGTGCACAATCCTGAGTACACTGAGGCTTCAATCACATCAATGCCAGCCTCTTTCAGGTCTTCTTCATAGAAAATCAGATTGCCATTCACAAGCTGTTGAAAAGCCAGTTTTCCCAGTGACAGAATGCTCTCTTCATTCCAGTGTGGACCTGTCTCTTCTTTCCCAAGATACTTTTCATTCTTCTGTTTGGTATGAAACACAACAAGGTGTGTGTACATCTCAGTCAGAGTCTTGGGCATCTCTTCTAACTTATGTTCCAGCATGTGTTCAAGGACTGTTGCAGAAATCCAACAGAAGACTGGAATGTGGCACATGATGTGGAGGCTCCTTGATGTCTTTACGTGTGAGATGATTCTGCTGGCCAGGTCCTCAGCACTGAATCTCTTCCTGAAGTACTCCTCCTTCTGTGGGTCATTGAACCCTCGTACCTCTGTAACCTGGTCAACACACACTGAAGGGATCTTATTGGCTGCTGCAGGTCGGGTAGTTATCCAGAGGAGAGCAGAGGAAAGCAGATTTCCCTTGATGAGATTTGTCAGCAGAACATCCACAGAGGTTGACTCTGTGACGTCACAACAGATCTTGTTCTTCTGGAAGTCTAGGGGCAGTCGGCACTCATCCAGACCATCAAAGATGAACAGAACTTTGTACTTGTTGTAGTTGGAGATTCTTGATTGTTTGGTTTCCATTGAGAAGTGATTGAGAAGTTCAATGAAAGTGTGTTTGTCCCCTTTCATCAAATTCAGCTCCCGGAAAGGGAATGAAAATACAAATTGGACATCCTGATTTGCTTTTCCTTCAGCCCAGTCCAGGATGAACTTCTGCACAGAGACTGTTTTTCCAATGCCAGCGACTCCCTTTGTCAGCACAGTTCTGATAAGTTTGTCTTGTCCAGTTAAGGGTTTGAAGATGTCGTTACATTTGATTGCAGTCTCTGGTCTTGCTTGTTTCCTGGTTGTTGTCTCAATCTGTCTCAGCTCATGTTCATTATTGACCTCTCCTGTTCCACCCTCTGTGATGTAGAGCTCTGTGTAGATCTTATTGAGAAGTGTTGGGTTTCCTTGTTTAGCGATCCCCTCAAATACACATTGAAACTTCTTCTTTAGATTAGATTTGAGTTCACGTTGGCAAATCACAGCAAGCTCATCTGAATCTAGAAATAACACAGAGGATATTAATATTACGTCTGTTTTAATGTCTACAGTATTGTAGGACTGTTATAAAGTTTTCAATTATAACACTTTCTTAACTGACTGTATAAATGTGTAAATGTTTTCATAATGCATTACAGACTGGTGTGACTGATTATATTATTATTGGTATTATTGATGGTATTATTAATGTTGTCTCTCTCTCTAAATTAATCACCACAACACATCCCTGCTGCTACTTGATGAGGTCACTAGGTGTTGTGTTGAGGCAGCTACAATATCATTGAGTTACACAGCTACTTTAGCTGTACTTTAGCTACAGCTTTTAAATGTTATAAAACAACATTCAATATGAGGCAGACAGATCTTACTTTTCTCCAGTGTGTCAGCAAGCTCCTTCTGGTTCATTTTCCTCAGGATGTGCAGTGTGATCTTCAGAGCCCCCTCTCTGGCACTGCTCTCCTGCTTCTCATTTTCAGCGTCCACCACTTCCTTATCCTGCTTCTTACTCTCAAAGCCTTCTGGGAGTTCTGGACTAAGAATCCTCTTGAACGTCTTCAGCTCGTTCTTCACAAATGTCATAATTTTCTCTTCAAGCAACTGAAATAAATCAAGTAAATAAGTTAAGCAAGAGAATAAATGCTTTCTCATAAACACATTAATGAATGATTGACAGATCAACTTTTCTTGAGGTAAACAAAAATAAATGTACATAACAGGACCACATACACTGAATATGGAGGCCAGGTCTGTTTGATGACTCTGGGAAGACTGACCACTGAGAATCTCTGACTCTGATCTCTCCTGTTGGTTTCTGTGGACAAAACATGAGATTACATCCCCTCATCTAGGGAGTACACACACACACACACACACACACACACAGAGATGCACACACACACCAGGAGGGAATGTTGTGTTTGTTTAATATTGTTTTAGGACTATGAAAATGGACAAAATGATTAGCCTATGGATTATGAAAACAACATCAATAAATGGGAAAAGAGGAGAAATAACTAGAGACAGTGTTGTTTAACTCAATGACCATGACCCATGAGTTCTTCTTACCTTTGTTCAGTAGAAAAGTCTCCCTCTCTAAAGTTTAAAGGTTGACCCATAGACTTGTCACTCTTCATGGACACACAGCTGGGAACAGGGGAGGCTGGTCTCTCCTGCTTGATTGGGCTTCAACACAACAGAGACAAACATTACATCTCTCATCTACTCTGAGCTCAGATGGGGAAACATAAGAAGAGTTTCATTCTAAAATGCTTCATACCACTTTTCAGAAATGTTTGTACATTTTATTTGATTTCGTAGACATTATGAAAGAGATTGGTGTGTTTTTCAGTAGCTAATCATGGGCAGAAAAGTGTTACAGTTTTTTGGGATTGCAATCAGGTGTTTTCCCTTAGCACTATAAAAAGCAGCAGGTGAGTTCATCGGTCTTCAAGCACAATGGAAAGAGTCAGAGAAAGAGTAAGACGAGGAGGAGGAGGAGGACGAGGAGGACAAGGAGGACGAGGAGGAGGACGAGGAAGAGAACGAGGAGGACGAGGAGGAGAACGAGGAGGACGAGGAGGAGGAAGAGGAAGACAAGAAGGTGCTCAAAGAGGACCGAATCTGACAAATGAGATCCGTGCAACACTGTTGCGTGGAGGGATGCTGGACTATTGAATATAGTTTTTTTTTTGAGGGTCAGGGGGAAGGCCTGTTCACAGCAAGAGAGGGAGATAGTAAACACGTTTTTGGCCAACAATGCTATAACACTCAAGCAGCTCCAAGCTAACATTGTCAATAACCACGCCATTTTCAACGATATCCATCAGGTCTCAACATCAACACTGGCACGCATCCTAAAAAAAAACATATTCAAATGAAGCAAATTTATTGAGTGAAATCAGTAGTACTGCTAGGTTTTACACAGTAATAATATACATCTGCCTCACTCTCAGAGAAATCAGTAGTACTGCTAGGTTTGACACAGTAATAATATATATCTGCCTCACTCTCAGAGAAATCAGTAGTACTGCTAGGTTTTACACAGTAGTAATATATATCTGCCTCACTCTCAGGGAAATCAGTAGTACTGCTAGGTTTTACACAGTAATAATATATATCTGCCCCACTCTCAGAGAAATCAGTAGTACTGCTAGGTTTTACACAGTAATAATATATATCTGCCTCACTCTCAGAGATATCAGTAGTACTGCTAGGTTTTACACAGTTTTACACAGTAATAATATATATCTGCCTCACTCTCAGAGATATCAGTAGTACTGCTAGGTTTTACAGTCAAATGTGACTGACTGGCTAAATTTGGGCTCCTGTGGCAACATTTGAAATTGTGTTTTTTACATTGGATAAAATTAGAGATTTTTATTTTTATTTTTCTTTATTTTATTTCATATTTATTTACCTTTTGGTTGGCCAGTTGAGAACACCGTTATTTACCCAGGTTGGCCAGTTGAGAACACCTTTATTTAACCAGGTTGGCTAGTTGAGAACACCTTTATTTAACCAGGTTGGCCAGTTGAGAACACCTTTATTTAACCAGGTTGGCTAGTTGAGAACACCTTTATTTACCCAGGTTGGCCAGTTGAGAACAAGTTCTCATTTACAACTGCAACCTCGCCAACATAAAGCATAGCAGTGAGACACAAACAAGAACACAGACCCTCTATAACCACAGTGGTTATTATTTAGTCCTATAGTGCTGACCTGTTGACCCTCTATAACCACAGTGGTTATTATTTAGTCCTATAGTGCTGACCCTCTATAACCACAGTGGTTATTATTTACTCCTATAGTGTTGACCTGTTGACCCTCTATAACCACAGTGGTTATTATTTACTCCTATAGTGCTGACCTGTTGACCCTCTATAACCACAGTGATTATTATTTACTCCTATAGTGCTGACCTGTTGACCCTCTATAACCACAGTGGTTATTATTTAGTCCTATAGTGCTGACCTGTTGACCCTCTATAACCACAGTGATTATTATTTACTCCTATAGTGTTGACCCTCTATAACCACAGTGGTTATTATTTAGTCCTATAGTGCTGACCCTCTATAACCACAGTGGTTATTATTTACTCCTATAGTGTTGACCTGTTGACCCTCTATAACCACAGTGGTTATTATTTACTCCTATAGTGCTGACCTGTTGACCCTCTATAACCACAGTGATTATTATTTACTCCTATAGTGCTGACCTGTTGACCCTCTATAACCACAGTGGTTATTATTTAGTCCTATAGTGCTGACCTGTTGACCCTCTATAACCACAGTGATTATTATTTACTCCTATAGTGTTGACCCTCTATAACCACAGTGGTTATTATTTGCTCCTATAGTGCTGACCCTCTATAACCACAGTGATTATTATTTACTCCTATAGTGTTGACCTGTTGACCCTCTATAACCACAGTGGTTATTATTTAGTCCTATAGTGCTGACCTGTTGGCCCTCTATAACCACAGTGGTTATTATTTAGTCCTATAGTGCTGACCTGTTGACCCTCTATAACCACAGTGGTTATTATTTACTCCTATAGTGCTGACCTGTTGACCCTCTATAACCACAGTGGTTATTATTTACTCCTATAGTGTTGACCTGTTGACCCTCTATAACCACAGTGATTATTATTTACTCCTATAGTGTTGACCCTCTATAACCACAGTGATTATTATTTACTCCTATAGTGTTGACCTGTTGACCCTCTATAACCACAGTGGTTATTATTTAGTCCTATAGTGCTGACCTGTTGGCCCTCTATAACCACAGTGATTATTATTTACTCCTATAGTGCTGACCTGTTGGCCCTCTATAACCACAGTGGTTATTATTTAGTCCTATAGTGCTGACCTGTTGACCCTCTATAACCACAGTGGTTATTATTTACTCCTATAGTGCTGACCTGTTGACCCTCTATAACCACAGTGGTTATTATTTAGTCCTATAGTGCTGACCTGCTGACCCTCTATAACCACAGTGATTATTATTTACTCCTATAGTGTTGACCTGTTGACCCTCTATAACCACAGTGATTATTATTTACTCCTATAGTGTTGACCCTCTATAACCACAGTGATTATTATTTACTCCTATAGTGTTGACCTGTTGACCCTCTATAACCACAGTGGTTATTATTTACTCCTATAGTGCTGACCCTCTATAACCACAGTGGTTATTATTTACTCCTATAGTGTTGACCCTCTATAACCACAGTGGTTATTATTTACTCCTATAGTGTTGACCTGTTGACCCTCTATAACCACAGTGGTTATTATTTACTCCTATAGTGCTGACCCTCTATAACCACAGTGGTTATTATTTAGTCCTATAGTGCTGACTTGTTGACCCTCTATAACCACAGTGGTTATTATTTACTCCTATAGTGTTGACCTGTTGACCCTCTATAACCACAGTGGTTATTATTTACTCCTATAGTGTTGACCCTCTATAACCACAGTGGTTATTATTTAGTCCTATAGTGCTGACCTGTTGACCCTCTATAACCACAGTGGTTATTATTTACTCCTATAGTGCTGACCTGTTGACCCTCTATAACCACAGTGATTATTATTTACTCCTATAGTGTTGACCCTCTATAACCACAGTGATTATTATTTACTCCTATAGTGTTGACCTGTTGACCCTCTATAACCACAGTGGTTATTATTTAGTCCTATAGTGCTGACCCTCTATAACCACAGTGGTTATTATTTAGTCCTATAGTGCTGACCTGTTGACCCTCTATAACCACAGTGGTTATTATTTACTCCTATAGTGCTGACCTGTTGACCCTCTATAACCACAGTGGTTATTATTTAGTCCTATAGTGCTGACCCTCTATAACCACAGTGATTATTATTTACTCCTATAGTGTTGACCCTCTATAACCACAGTGATTATTATTTACTCCTATAGTGTTGACCTGTTGACCCTCTATAACCACAGTGGTTATTATTTAGTCCTATAGTGCTGACCTGTTGACCCTCTATAACCACAGTGGTTATTATTTAGTCCTATAGTGCTGACCCTCTATAACCACAGTGGTTATTATTTACTCCTATAGTGCTGACCCTCTATAACCACAGTGGTTATTATTTACTCCTATAGTGCTGACCTGTTGACCCTCTATAACCACAGTGGTTATTATTTACTCCTATAGTGCTGACCCTCTATAACCACAGTGATTATTATTTACTCCTATAGTGTTGACCTGTTGACCCTCTATAACCACAGTGGTTATTATTTAGTCCTATAGTGCTGACCTGTTGGCCCTCTATAACCACAGTGGTTATTATTTAGTCCTATAGTGCTGACCTGTTGACCCTCTATAACCACAGTGGTTATTATTTACTCCTATAGTGCTGAACTGCTGACCCTCTATAACCACAGTGGTTATTATTTACTCCTATAGTGTTGACCTGTTGACCCTCTATAACCACAGTGATTATTATTTACTCCTATAGTGTTGACCCTCTATAACCACAGTGATTATTATTTACTCCTATAGTGTTGACCTGTTGACCCTCTATAACCACAGTGGTTATTATTTAGTCCTATAGTGCTGACCTGTTGGCCCTCTATAACCACAGTGATTATTATTTACTCCTATAGTGCTGACCTGTTGGCCCTCTATAACCACAGTGGTTATTATTTAGTCCTATAGTGCTGACCTGGTGACCCTCTATAACCACAGTGGTTATTATTTACTCCTATAGTGCTGACCTGTTGACCCTCTATAACCACAGTGGTTATTATTTAGTCCTATAGTGCTGACCTGCTGACCCTCTATAACCACAGTGATTATTATTTACTCCTATAGTGTTGACCTGTTGACCCTCTATAACCACAGTGATTATTATTTACTCCTATAGTGTTGACCCTCTATAACCACAGTGATTATTATTTACTCCTATAGTGTTGACCTGTTGACCCTCTATAACCACAGTGGTTATTATTTAGTCCTATAGTGCTGACCCTCTATAACCACAGTGGTTATTATTTACTCCTATAGTGTTGACCCTCTATAACCACAGTGGTTATTATTTACTCCTATAGTGTTGACCTGTTGACCCTCTATAACCACAGTGGTTATTATTTACTCCTATAGTGCTGACCCTCTATAACCACAGTGGTTATTATTTAGTCCTATAGTGCTGACCTGTTGACCCTCTATAACCACAGTGGTTATTATTTACTCCTATAGTGTTGACCTGTTGACCCTCTATAACCACAGTGGTTATTATTTGCTCCTATAGTGTTGACCCTCTATAACCACAGTGGTTATTATTTAGTCCTATAGTGCTGACCTGTTGACCCTCTATAACCACAGTGGTTATTATTTACTCCTATAGTGCTGACCTGTTGACCCTCTATAACCACAGTGATTATTATTTACTCCTATAGTGTTGACCCTCTATAACCACAGTGATTATTATTTACTCCTATAGTGTTGACCTGTTGACCCTCTATAACCACAGTGGTTATTATTTAGTCCTATAGTGCTGACCCTCTATAACCACAGTGGTTATTATTTAGTCCTATAGTGCTGACCTGTTGACCCTCTATAACCACAGTGGTTATTATTTACTCCTATAGTGCTGACCTGTTGACCCTCTATAACCACAGTGGTTATTATTTAGTCCTATAGTGCTGACCCTCTATAACCACAGTGATTATTATTTACTCCTATAGTGTTGACCCTCTATAACCACAGTGATTATTATTTACTCCTATAGTGTTGACCTGTTGACCCTCTATAACCACAGTGGTTATTATTTAGTCCTATAGTGCTGACCTGTTGACCCTCTATAACCACAGTGGTTATTATTTAGTCCTATAGTGCTGACCCTCTATAACCACAGTGGTTATTATTTACTCCTATAGTGCTGACCCTCTATAACCACAGTGGTTATTATTTACTCCTATAGTGCTGACCTGTTGACCCTCTATAACCACAGTGGTTATTATTTACTCCTATAGTGCTGACCCTCTATAACCACAGTGGTTATTATTTAGTCCTATAGTGCTGACCTGTTGACCCTCTATAACCACAGTGGTTATTATTTACTCCTATAGTGCTGACCTGTTGACCCTCTATAACCACAGTGATTATTATTTGACCCTGCCCTTGACTAACATACATAAAAGCTGGTAACACAATAAAATAACAAGAATGAGACTATAAGGAGTACCAGTACTGAGTCAATGTGCAGGGTACCAGGTAGTTGAGGTAATAATGAGACTATAAGGAGTACCAGTACTGAGTCAATGTGCAGGGTACCAGGTAGTTGAGGTAATAATGAGGCTATAAGGAGAACCAGTACTGAGTCAATGTGCAGGGTACCAGGTAGTTGAGGTAATAATGAGACTATAAGGAGAACCAGTACTGAGTCAATGTGCAGGGTACCAGGTAGTTGAGGTAATAATGAGACTATAAGGAGTACCAGTACTGAGTCAATGTGCAGGGTACCAGGTAGTTGAGATAATAATGAGGCTATAAGGAGTGCCAGTACTGAGTCAATGTCCAGGGGTACCAGGTAGTCGAGGTAATAGTGAGACTATAAGGAGTACCAGTACTGAGTCAATGTGCAGGGGTACCAGGAAGTTGAGGTAATAATGAGACTATAATGAGAACCAGTACTGAGTCAATGTGCAGGGTACCAGGTAGTTGAGGTAATAATGAGACTATAAGGAGTACCAGTAATGAGTCAATGTGCAGTGTACCAGGTAGTTGAGGTAATAATGAGACTATAAGGAGAACCAGTACTGAGTCAATGTGCAGGGTACCAGGTAGTTGAGGTAATAATGAGACTATAAGGAGTACCTGTACTGACTCAATGTGCAGGGTACCAGGTAGTTGAGGTAATAATGAGACTATAAGGAGTACCAGTACTGAGTCAATGTGCAGGGTACCAGGTAGTTGAGGTAATAATGAGGCTATAAGGAGAACCAGTACTGAGTCAATGTGCAGGGTACCAGGTAGTTGAGGTAATAATAACACTTTAAGGAGTACCAGTACTGAGTCAATGTGCAGGGTACCAGGTAGTTGAGGTAATAATGAGACTATAAGGAGTACCAGTACTGACTCAATGTGCAGGGTACCAGGTAGTTGAGGTAATAATGAGACTATAAGGAGTACCAGTACTGAGTCAATGTGCAGGGTACCAGGTAGTTGAGGTAATAATGAGACTATAAGGAGAACCAGTACTGAGTCAATGTGCAGGGTACCAGGTAGTTGAGGTAATAATGAGACTATAAGGAGTACCAGTACTGAGTCAATGTCCAGGGGTACCAGGTAGTTGAGGTAATAATGAGACTATAAGGAGTACCAGTACTGAGTCAATGTGCAGGGTACCAGGTAGTTGAGGTAATAATGACACTTTAAGGAGTATCAGTACTGAGTCAATGTCCAGGGGTACCAGGTAGTTGAGGTAATAATGAGACTATAATTGAGATAATACAGTGCCTTGCGAAAGTATTCGGCCCCCTTGAACTTTGCGACCTTTTGCCACATTTCAGGCTTCAAACATAAAGATATAAAACTGTATTTTTTTGTGAAGAATCAACAACAAGTGGGACACAATCATGAAGTGGAACGACATTTATTGGATATTTAAAACTTTTTTAACAAATCAAAAACTAAAAAATTGGGCGTGCAAAATTAATACATCAATAATATATGTCTTGTGCTTTTGGCAATAATTTATGTAAAATAATTACGTATAAAAAGTGATACCATGTGTGTCTCTAAAGCGTTTTGTCTTCATTTTGGCAGATTAACTCATGCTTATTCCCCAAGATTAACTCAGGTTTTCACCCAGTGGTTAAGGAGTTGGACCTGTGGCCTAAAGGTGGCTGGTTTGAATCCCGGTTGAAATGTGCTATTTGGTAACCACTAGGGTTGCATGATGTCATTTATTGACGGCTGGAAGTCGCACTCTGTCTTTTCTATTCCGAGATGGTTTACTCGCAATATCAGATATTAACATGATTTTTTATAATGAATGTATACTGAGGTTGAGGTTCTGACTAGTGATTATTTACCCGGGATTCAATACCTGCTATAGTCACTTTTTTTTTCTCTCCCAAAAGCAACACAGCCCAAATACGAGATATATAGCTAACTAAAGTAATGAGTAACCACATTAGAAAATCATGGTACATATACTCTGTGGTTGCATTCTATTTTATGTCCATCATATTGCTGCTTGTAGCCTATGACTGATGCTTCATGGTCTTATGCTGCCGTCTATTGGACATTTTGCAATGAAAAGTTATTAATTCATGTACAGACGTTGGAGGGGCAGCTGAGAAATAAAGGGTATTTTTCTGGTTAATTCCTTAGATCAGTCTCAAACCTGCCCCACCTTTCCCACGACAATTGCTGGACTTTCACATAGAGGTTACTAGGTCACCCAGTTCAAACCACATATGAAAAATAAAACAGATGTGGCTTGTTGATCAAGTGTTCTGCCTTGCAATAATAAAGGGTTAATGTTAATGCTAAATAGGTCATACGTAGGGTTAGATGCTGATGTAAAAAGGACTTTATAAATACATTTGATTGATTGTTAGGTTTAGGGATTTTAAGGCAAAAAACAGTATTGGGTTAACAGCTCTCTTGCTCCTCCCTGTGGCCTTCTCTGGGTACTACATAACTCATTCACGACACCTGCTAGGCTCATAATCTGAGGTAGCAACTGCGTCAGATCTACAAATCAATGAGCTAGACCTTTCCATTTGTTTTCTAACTCAGTGAATCTGCGCAGCTTTCACTCAATCCGATGTCTATGAACAAACATTTAGATGCATATCAAATTACCCAGCAGCCATTTAGAAACAACAAGTCATCAAAAAAAAATGTTATTTCGTAATTAAAAAATGTCTTCTGGCTGTTTAAATCTGCCACATCTTGAAAAAGAGGACAGGGACATACGTTTTGGTTAGGTGGTATACTGTATCCTCAGACACTTCCTAACCTCCTATAAAGGGTTCTATATATACTGTATACTCAGACACTTCCTAACCTCCTATAAAGGGTTAAATATATATTCTATATATACTGTATACTCAGACACTTCCTAACCTCCTATAAAGGGTTCTATATATATTCTATATATACTGTATACTCAGACACTTCCTAACCTCCTATAAAGGGTTCTATATATATTCTATATATACTGTATACTCAGACACTTCCTAACCTCCTATAAAGGGTTCTATATATATTCTATATATACTGTATACTCAGACAGGTTAACCTCCTATAAAGGGTTCTATATATATTCTATATATACTGTATACTCAGACACTTCCTAAACCTCCTATAAAGGGTTCTATATATATTATGTAAAACAAACATTCTATGTTTTTTTATAACAATATGTTGAGATCTGGGACCACATCCACAAAGTGTCTCAGAGTAGAAAATTGGTCGTATAAGTGCTGAGAATAAAGACAGTTTACACTTATGGGTATAAATTAACTAGTTACCTACCCATTACCTAAATTACCTACCCACCTAGTCGGCAGATATTTAGGACACCTGGTGAGCTGTCCTAAGTAGTTAAGAGTTAACAGCAGGTGTCCTAAGTAGTTAAGAGTTAACAGCAGGTGTCTTGATAATACTATAGAATAATTCAGTTAGTCAGTGGTTCCTGAGCCACATGTAATTACTTTGAGTAGTTAAAATAATGTTTTATATATGCAACAGTATGTCTTGTGCTTTTGGCAATGATTTATGTATAATAATTATAATAAGTCATACCATTTATGTCTGCACAGCATTGTGTCTTCATTTTGGCAGATTAACTCAGGTTTTTGCCCAGCAGCTAAGGAGTTGGTGCTGTGGCCAAAAGGTGGCTGGTTCAAATCCCGGGCCGGGAAAACAACACCAGAAGTGATCTGATGACTGGAAGGCTGCTGGGTTCACATCCTCTAAACATTAACCTTCACCAGAAGTGATCTGATGACTGGAAGGCTGCTTGATTCACATCCTCTAACCTTCACCAGAAGTGATCTGATGACTGGAAGGCTGCTGGATTCACATCCTCTAAACATTAACCTTCACCAGAAGTGATCTGTTGATTGGAGGGCTGCTTGATTCACATCCTCTAAACATTAACCTTCACCAGAAGTGATCTGATGACTGGAAGGCTGCTTGATTCACATCCTCTAAACATTAACCTTCACCAGAAGTGATCTGATGACTGGAAGGCTGCTTGATTCACATCCTCTAAACATTAACCTTCACCAGAAGTGATCTGATGACTGGAAGGCTGCTTCATTCACATCCTCTAAACATTAACCTTCCGTTGATCACAACTCTAGAGGTTCTTCTTCACATAACCAAAATATACATATAATGTTTTAGTGGTTCCATATATTAAGGAAGTGATAGAAGCCTTTTTGGTTCTAGAAGGAACCTTCTGTTCTAAGAGTGTATAATAATAAACACGTTGTTCTTCTGATTATTTAATTATCTACATCATGTTATTTCAAGTTCTCCCTTTGGAGCACAACATCATGTTGTTAACTTACTTCTACCCCCTCCTTTTTTGAAAATTCTGTTAAAAATCGCGCAACTTTTCAGCGTCCTGCTACTCATGCCAGGAATATAGTATATGCATATGATTAGTATGTGTGGATAGAAAACACTCTGAAGTTTATAAAACTGGTTAAATCACGGCTGTGACTATAACAGATCGTGTGTTTCATTGAAAAATGCAAGAAAAACTGCTCTCTGAAAGCAAAAAATAATTTCCATAAGTCACTTCCACCAGTTGTTAAAAGAGAACAGAATTTAATGGGAATCTGCCTGCAATTCATACAAATTCCGCACGATGGCGCCATTGTACTAATTTTCAATTGAATTAATTGTTGGAAAATATATCTATCTGACCTCCATTTTCCCAGTCTTCACCCGGATGCAGTTGAGGGAGAGATCAGATGGCATTGTTTTTGAAGTGAGGACCTATTGAAGAGACATCGCCCTGTAATCATTTTGATAGATTATAAACGTTTAATAATACCTAAAGTTGGATTACAAAAGGATTTCGAAGTGTTTTGTGAAAGTTTATCGTCGACTTTTTTAATTTTAAAAAATTACGCAGCGTTTAAAAACGTTGATTTTTTCTGAATGACACAGCTTCCATACAAAGCTATTTTGGGTATATATGGACCGATTTAAACGAAAAAAAGACCCAATAGTGATGTTTATGGGGCATATAGGAGTGCCAAGAAAGAAGCTCGTCTAAGGTAATGAATGTTTTATATTTTATTTCTGCGTTTTGGGTAGCGCCGGCTATCGCAAAATCTGTTGTTTACGTGTCGAGCTGGCATTTTGGGGGGTGCATGCTATCAGATAATAGCTTCTGATGCTTTCGCCGAAAAGCATTTTAAGAATCTGACTTGCTGGCTAGGTTCACAACGAGTGTAGCTTTAATTCAATACCCTGCTTGTGAATTTTGATCAAAGATTGAGTTGTAACGAGTACATTTAGCATTTAGCGTAGCGCATTTGCATTTCCAGGGGCATACTTGGGACGTCTGCGTGTCAAGTATTCTCAAGAAGTTAAATAATAATCCTAAATTGGGCATGGATATAAATGGGGCATTTGAAGGCATCTAGGGTGTAATATGTGTTTGATGAATATGAACATTGTATTCAATGGATTCAAGGGACTTGATGCCTTCTATGCCAAAGCTATTTAGTGTTGTTAAATGGAAGTGAAGAGTGTTGATCAACGGAACTGTTGATATAACGGTTATATTGTCTAAAAGATGCATTCCATTATATTAGTCTATAATTAAGAGTAGGCAAAGTTGTCGTGTCATGTGAAAAATCTATCAAATGTCTAACATTACAACGAGTACAGTCAGGGTGCCGTGGAACCCCTGCAGTATCTCCACAGACCCCAGATTGAGAACCCCTGCAATACCTCCGCAGACCCCGGATTGAGAACCCCTGCAGTACCTCCGCAGACCCCGGATTGAGAACCCCTGCAGTACCTCCGCAGACCCCGGATTGAGAACCCCTGCAATACCTCCGCAGACCCCGGATTGAGAACCCCTGCAATACCTCCGCAGACCCCGGATTGAGAACCCCTGCAGTACCTCCACAGACCCCGGATTGAGAACCCCTGCAATACCTCCGCAGACCCCGGATTGAGAACCCCTGCAATACCTCCGCAGACCCCGGATTGAGAACCCCTGCAATACCTCCGCAGACCCCGGATTGAGAACCCCTGCAATACCTCCGCAGACCCCGGATTGAGAACCCCTGCAATACCTCCGCAGACCCCGGATTGAGAACCCCTGCAGTACCTCCACAGACCCCGGATTGAGAACCCCTGCAGTACCTCCGCAGACCCCGGGTTGAGAACCCCTGCAGTACCTCCACAGACCCCGGATTGAGAACCCCTGGAGTACCTCCACAGACCCCGGATTGAGAACCCCTAATTTAGCAGATGCTCTTATCCAGAGTAATTTACAGTAAGTGCTTTCATCTTAATTAAGATAGCTACGTGAGTATATATATATATATATATATATATATATATATATAAATATATATACCCATCTAAAATCTATTAGTTAAAAATCTGAGAACAGTAATATTGAAGGTACCCATAAGCAACCATTTCTGATTAAAAAACAAATGTGAACATTTTGGAAATAAACTCAGAATAATGATATCAAAAATTGTCATCTCACCTCTTAGCTTTGGTGTCAAGTTCCCCAGAGAGACTCATTTTAGAGGCAGGGACCCCCTCCTCTCTCTCCCCAGAGAGACTCATTTTAGAGCACTGACCCCTAAACAGAGATCCAAAATGTTGTTTGTGGTTAACACAGTAATTATTTATCATTTATTAATTATCTCTTATAAAACATTTATTAACAGACACAGAAACAATCAGATGATTTAATGCATCACATGAAAACGTAGTTGTGACATTTCATCTCCATGGTAAATGTCTGTAAAAATAATAAGTCACTGTTTGTCAAGGTAGTTATAGACAGTACAACAACAACAATAACAACAACAACAATAATAATAATAATAATAATAATAATAAGTCACTGTTTGTTAAGGTAATTATAGACAATACAGCAATAATAATAATAATAATAATAATAATAATAATAATATTAATAATAATAATAAGTCACTGTTTGTTAAGGTAGTTCTAGACAGTACAGCAACAATAATAATAATAATAATAATAATAATAAGTCACTGTTTGTTAAGGTAGTTATAGACAGTACAGCAACAATAATAATAAGTCACTGTTTGTTAAGGTAGTTATAGACAGTACAGCAACAATAATAATAATAATAATAATAATAATAAGTCACTGTTTGTTAAGGTAGTTCTAGACAGTACAGCAACAATAATCATAATAATAATAAGTTACTGTTTGTTAAGGTAGTTATAGACAGTACAGCAACAATAATAATAATAATAATAATAATAATAAGTCACTGTTTGTTAAGGTAGTTATAGACAGTACAGCAACAATAATAATAATAATAATAATAAATCACTGTTTGTTAAGGTAGTTATAGACAGTACAGCAACAATAATAACAACAATATTTAGAATAATAAGTCACTGTTTGTTAAGGTAGTTATAGACAGTACAGCAACAATAAGAATAATAATAAGTTACTGTTTGTTAAGGTAGTTATAGACAGTACAGCAACAATAATAATAATAATAAGTCACTGTTTGTTAAGGTAGTTATAGACAGTACAGCAACAATAATAATAATAATAAGTCACTGTTTGTTAAGGTAGTTATAGACAGTACAGCAACAATAATAATAATAAGTCACTTTTTGTTAAGGTAATTATAGACAGTACAGCAACAATAATAATAATAATAAGTCACTGTTTGTTAAGGTAGTTCTAGACAGTATAGCAACAATAATAATAATAGTAATGAGTCACTGTTTGTTAAGGTAGTTCTAGACAGTACAGCAACAATAATAATAATAATAATAATAATAACAATAATAAGTCACTGTTTGTTAAGGTAGTTCTAGACAGTACAGCAACAATAATAATAATAATAATAATAAGTCACTGTTTGTTAAGGTAGTTCTAGACAGCACAGCAACAATAATAATAATAATAATAATAATAATAATAAGTCACTGTTTGTTAAGGTAGTTCTAGACACTACAGCAACAATAATAATAATAATAATAACAATAATAATAATAAGTCACTGTTTGTTAAGGTAGTTCTAGACAGTACAGCAATAATAATAATAATAATAACAACAATAATAATAAGTCACTGTTTGTTAAGGTAGTTATAGACAGTACAGCAACAATAATAATAATAATAATAATAATAATAACAATAATAAGTCACTGTTTGTTAAGGTAGTTCTAGACAGTACAGCAACAATAATAATAATAATAATAATAAGTCACTGTTTGTTAAGGTAGTTCTAGACAGCACAGCAACAATAATAATAATAATAATAATAATAATAATAATAAGTCACTGTTTGTTAAGGTAGTTCTAGACAGTACAGTAACAATAATAATAATAATAATAAGTCACTGTTTGTTAAGGTAGTTCTAGACAGTACAGCAACAATAATAATAATAATAAGTCACTGTTTGTTAAGGTAGTTCTAGACACTACAGCAACAACAATAATAACAATAATAAGTCACTGTTTGTTAAGGTAGTTATAGACAGTACAGCAACAATAATAATAATAATAAGTCACTGTTTGTTAAGGTAGTTATAGACAGTACAGCAACAACAATAATAACAATAATAAGTCACTGTTTGTTAAGGTAGTTATAGACAGTACAGCAACAATAATAATAATAATAAGTCACTGTTTGTTAAGGTAGTTATAGACAGTACAGCAACAACAATAATAACAATAATAAGTCACTGTTTGTTAAGGTAGTTATAGACAGTACAGCAACAATAATAATAAGTCACTGTTTGTTAAGGTAGTTATAGACAGTACAGCAACAATAATAATAATAATAATAATAATAATAAGTCACTGTTTGTTAAGGTAGTTCTAGACAGTACAGCAACAATAATCATAATAATAATAAGTTACTGTTTGTTAAGGTAGTTATAGACAGTACAGCAACAATAATAATAATAATAATAATAATAATAAGTCACTGTTTGTTAAGGTAGTTATAGACAGTACAGCAACAATAATAATAATAATAATAATAAATCACTGTTTGTTAAGGTAGTTATAGACAGTACAGCAACAATAATAACAACAATATTTAGAATAATAAGTCACTGTTTGTTAAGGTAGTTATAGACAGTACAGCAACAATAAGAATAATAATAAGTTACTGTTTGTTAAGGTAGTTATAGACAGTACAGCAACAATAATAATAATAATAAGTCACTGTTTGTTAAGGTAGTTATAGACAGTACAGCAACAATAATAATAATAATAAGTCACTGTTTGTTAAGGTAGTTATAGACAGTACAGCAACAATAATAATAATAAGTCACTTTTTGTTAAGGTAATTATAGACAGTACAGCAACAATAATAATAATAATAAGTCACTGTTTGTTAAGGTAGTTCTAGACAGTATAGCAACAATAATAATAATAGTAATGAGTCACTGTTTGTTAAGGTAGTTCTAGACAGTACAGCAACAATAATAATAATAATAATAATAATAACAATAATAAGTCACTGTTTGTTAAGGTAGTTCTAGACAGTACAGCAACAATAATAATAATAATAATAATAAGTCACTGTTTGTTAAGGTAGTTCTAGACAGCACAGCAACAATAATAATAATAATAATAATAATAATAATAATAAGTCACTGTTTGTTAAGGTAGTTCTAGACACTACAGCAACAATAATAATAATAATAATAACAATAATAATAATAAGTCACTGTTTGTTAAGGTAGTTCTAGACAGTACAGCAATAATAATAATAATAATAACAACAATAATAATAAGTCACTGTTTGTTAAGGTAGTTATAGACAGTACAGCAACAATAATAATAATAATAATAATAATAACAATAATAAGTCACTGTTTGTTAAGGTAGTTCTAGACAGTACAGCAACAATAATAATAATAATAATAATAAGTCACTGTTTGTTAAGGTAGTTCTAGACAGCACAGCAACAATAATAATAATAATAATAATAATAATAATAATAAGTCACTGTTTGTTAAGGTAGTTCTAGACAGTACAGTAACAATAATAATAATAATAATAAGTCACTGTTTGTTAAGGTAGTTCTAGACAGTACAGCAACAATAATAATAATAATAAGTCACTGTTTGTTAAGGTAGTTCTAGACACTACAGCAACAACAATAATAACAATAATAAGTCACTGTTTGTTAAGGTAGTTATAGACAGTACAGCAACAATAATAATAATAATAAGTCACTGTTTGTTAAGGTAGTTATAGACAGTACAGCAACAACAATAATAACAATAATAAGTCACTGTTTGTTAAGGTAGTTATAGACAGTACAGCAACAATAATAATAATAATAAGTCACTGTTTGTTAAGGTAGTTATAGACAGTACAGCAACAACAATAATAACAATAATAAGTCACTGTTTGTTAAGGTAGTTCTAGACAGTACAGCAACAACAATAATAACAATAATAAGTCACTGTTTGTTAAGGTAGTTATAGACAGTACAGCAACAACAATAATAACAATAATAAGTCACTGTTTGTTAAGGTAGTTCTAGACAGTACAGCAACAACAATAATAACAATAATAAGTCACTGTTTGTTAAGGTAGTTCTAGACAGTACAGCAACAATAATAATAATAAGTCACTGTTTGTTAAGGTAGTTCTAGACAGTACAGCAACAATAATAATAATAATAAGTCACAGTCTGTTAAGGTAGTTCTAGACAGTACAGAAACACAAGGCCATGTCTCACACTTGTTTTTATTCACCAAAAGTGGCTATTTACTGTCTTTCAATCTGTTATTTTCTAAACGTATCTGAGAATGTAAGACAGAAGGGCTAAAACGGACATGATTGATCTGAGGGGGAAATCATTGATGCATTCAGAAAGGTTTTATGCAACAAGTAAGAGATTTTATATTATGTAAAGTAGACTAGGTTATAATGTATAGTAGTGGGTTGTTAGTGATATGTAGATGTTATATTATGTAAAGTAGACTAGGTTATAATGTATAGTAGTGGTTTGTTAGTGATATGTAGATGTTATATTATGTAAAGTAGACTAGGTTATAATGTATAGTAGTGGTTTGTTAGTGATATGTTATATTATGTAAAGTAGACTAGGTTATAATGTATAATAGTGGGTTGTTAGTGATATGTTATATTATGTAAAGTAGACTAGGTTATAATGTATAGTAGTGGGTTGTTAGTGATATGTAGTTGTTATATTATGTAAAGTAGACTAGGTTATAATGTATAGTAGTGGGTTGTTAGTGATATGTTATATTATGTAAAGTAGACTAGGTTATAATGTATAGTAGTGGGTTGTTAGTGATATATAGATGTTATATTATGTAAAGTAGACTAGGTTATAATGTATAGTAGTGGGTTGTTAGTGATATATAGATGTTATATTATGTAAAGTAGACTAGGTTATAATGTATAGTAGTGGGTTGTTAGTGATATGTTATATTATGTAAAGTAGACTAGGTTATAATGTATAGTAGTGGGTTGTTAGTGATGTGTAGATGTTATATTATGTAAAGTAGACTAGGTTATAATGTATAATAGTGGGTTGTTAGTGATATGTAGATGTTATATTATGTAAAGTAGACTAGGTTATAATGTATAGTAGTGGGTTGTTAGTGATATGTTATATTATGTAAAGTAGACTAGGTTATAATGTATAGTAGTGGGTTGTTAGTGATATGTAGATGTTATATTATGTAAAGTAGACTAGGTTATAATGTATAGTAGTGAGTTGTTAGTGATATGTTATATTATGTAAAGTAGACTAGGTTATAATGTATAGTAGTGGGTTGTTAGTGATATGGAGATCAAGGTCTATACCTCGGCTACAGCCTACATATATTTGGTGGCGGAGGAAAAATTGTCTTGGGCAGTTTGGGGAAGGCCCTTTCCAGTTTCAGCATGACAATGTCCCCGTGCACAAAGCGAGGTCCATACAGAAATGGCTTGTCGAGATCGGTGTGGAAGAACTTGACTGGCCTGCACAGAGCCCTGACCTCAACCCCATCAAACACCTTTGTGATGAATTGGAACGCTGACTTCGAGCCAGGCCTAAAAACCCAACATCAGTGCCCGACCTCCCTAATGGTCTTGTGGCTGAACGGAAGCAAGTCCCCGTAGCAATGTTCCAACAACTAGTGGAAAGTCTTCCCAGAAGAGTGGAGGCTGTTCTTGCAGCAAAGGACTGACCAACTCCATAGGAATGCCTATGATTTTGGAATGAGATGTTCGACTAGCAAGTGTCCACATACTTTTGGTCATGTAGTGTATATCGCCTAATCTAAATCAAATCAAATGTTATTGGTCACAATGTCAGAGCGGCATAGACTAAGATACAGTAGAATAGTATAGAATACAGTATATACATATGAGATGAGTAATGCATAGACTAAGATACAGTAGAATAGTATAGAATACAGTATATCCATATGAGATGAGTAAGGTCAGATATTTATAGCCAGATTCTTTTCACAACATTTCCAACAGAGACCATCAGGTTGGTCGGCATGATTAGTGATCATACTGTAGCTCAAACCTACTGTGACTGTTGAATGTCTGACGACGACCTAACTTTATAATAGTTCGTAGCCGACCTACCAGAATCTGCCCGTCTTTCCTTCAAATCAACACATTTATCTGTCTTCTAATGCAGTGGTGTAAAGTACTTCAGTAAAATACTTTAAAGTACTACTTCAGTAGTTTTGGGGGGAATCTGTCCTGTACTTTAATATTTATATTTTAACAACTTTTACTTTTACTTCACTACATTCATAAAGAAAATGATGTATTTTTAACTCTGAACATTTTCCCGACACCCAAAAGTACTCTTTACATGTTGAATGCTTAGCAGGACAGAAAATGGACTCACTAAACACAAATGCTTTGTTTTTAAATGATGACTGAGTGTTGGAGTGTGACCCTGGCTATCCGTATATTAAAATAACATGAAAATTGTGCCGTCTGGTTTGATTAATATAAGGAATTTAAATTATTACTACTTTACTTTTTACTTTGATACTTAATTATATTTCAAACCAAATACTTTTAGACTTTTCCTAAAGTAGCATTTTACTGGGTGACTTTCACTTGTACTGGAGTCATTTTCTATTATTTTCTATTTTCGCCAGCAGCATATCACCCTGCATTCCACCCTGCATACCACCCTGCATACCACCCTGCATACCACCCTGCATGCCACCCTGCATACCACCCTGCATACCACCCTGCATACCACCCTGCATACCACCCTGTATACCACCCTGCATACCATCCTGCATACCACCCTGCATACCACCCTGCATACCACCCTGCATACCACCCTGCATACCACCCTGTATACCACCCTGCATACCACCCTGCATACCACCCTGCATTCCACTGCTGGCTTCTGAAGCTAAGAAGGGTTGGTCCTGGTCAGTCCCTGGATGGGAGACCAGATGCTGCTGGAAGTGGTGTTGGAGGGCCAGTAGGGGGCACTTTCCTCTGGTTGAAA
The DNA here is from genome assembly GCF_045791955.1 of Oncorhynchus clarkii lewisi. Classification (NCBI taxonomy): domain Eukaryota; kingdom Metazoa; phylum Chordata; class Actinopteri; order Salmoniformes; family Salmonidae; genus Oncorhynchus; species Oncorhynchus clarkii. The sequence continues at coordinate 100,420,495 of NC_092158.1, read as the reverse complement.
CATATCCCAATACCCCCAGGGCAGTGATTTGGGACACTCTTTCCTCTGGTCTGAAAAAAATAATATATCCCACTGCCCTGTGTAGGGTGCTGTCTTTCGGATGGGATTTTAAACAGGTGTCCTGACGCTCTGAGGTCATTAAAGATCCCATGGCACTTATCGTAAGAGTAGGGGTGTTAACCCTGGTGTCCTGGCTAAATTCTCAATCTGACCATCACAGTCACCTAATAATCCCCAGTTAACAATTGGCTCATTCATCCCCCTCCTCTCCCCTGTAACTATTCCTCAGGTCGTTGCTGCAAATGAGAACGTGTTCTCAGTCAACTTACCTGGTAAAACAATGGATAAAACAAATTTAAAAAAGTATCTTTGCTCGGGAATGAAAAGTACTTTACATTTCATATGAGGAAATAAAGTAACGGTCACTGGGTGAATTAGTTGTGCATTGCCCGACTCCCCGGGGGAGCAGAGTTTAAGCATTTTAGACCATTCCATTGGTCCTTAAAATATATGTCCACTCAGCTGTAGCACCGGGCCATGCAAAACGATCCTCCCACTGTAGCAGAGACACAGAGTTCTAATCCCAGACGCGTTTCTTCAAGACATCTCTCTTAAATTATTTTTGAGAAACATATAATTTACTCTAAACCAAGTTTAGCTGTTTCTTTCCTCCAAGATGTGAGTTACTGTAGGACTTTAATAATTGTAAGCAGGCCTCCAAACCCAAAAGGTTTTAATTTGAGAATGTTCATTTGTATGTCTCAAATATTAATCTGTCTTAAAATATGTGATGATTAGTTGAATCAGGTGTGTAAGTGCTGGTAAGAACAAAAGGATGGAGAAACCCTGAGATAAACATAAAACCATATCATTGAAAAGCTCCTCCACCATCTTTACCAGACGTGTTACTGATAACATGTCGGACTACTGATTAGTTTACACTTTGAAAACTGCTGTCTGTCAGCAACTCAGCTCAAGTAGCAGTTCCACTAACTAGTAATATCTAATTCCAGGTATTAATTCTCTTACTCTGTCCATTAGAATAAATTATTGTTCAGAAATACTTACTTTATTTTTCAATAATCTCCATATAGTGTTTTCTGCTCTGTCGTCTCAAAATGGATCCTGAACAAAAGAACAACTTTACTTTCTGTTTCAGCTCAGCCGCCTCCCCACCCTGATAATAAAGTGTTATATTGGTATCTTCCACTAGATGGCAGTAAACACCTGCTGTAACTAGACATTACAACTATGTGTTCTGTTTCAGCTCAGCCGTCTCCCCGCCCTGATAATAAAGTGTTATATTGGTATCTTCCACTAGATGGCAGTAAACACCTGCTGTAACTAGACTTTACAACTATGTGTTCTGTTTCAGCTCAGCCGTCTCCCCACCCTGATAATAAAGTGTTATATTGGTATCTTCCACTAGATGGCAGTAAACACCTGCTGTAACTAGACTACAACTATGTGTTCTGTTTCAGCTCAGCCGCCTCCCCACCCTGATAATAAAGTGTTATATTGGTATCTTCCACTAGATGGCAGTAAACACCTGCTGTAACTAGACTTTACAACTATGTGTTCTGTTTCATACAGGCAGTGTCCCAGAGGAGGAGCTTTGCTCTAGGATCAGGTCCCCCTCTCCATGTAATCTGATTCATTATGATCTAGGATCAGGTCCCTTCTCTCCATGTAATCTGATTCATTATGATCTAGGATCAGGTCCCCCTCTCCATGTAATCTGATTCATTATGATCTAGGATCAGGTCCCTAATCTCTCCATGTAATCTGATTCATTATGATCTAGGATCAGGTCCCCTCTCCACGTAATTTGATTCATTATGATCTAGGATCAGGCCCCCCTCTCCATGTAATCTGATTCATTATGATCTAGGATCAGGTCCCTCCTCTCCATGTAATCTGATTCATTATGATCTAGGATCAGGTCCCTTCTCTCCATGTAATCTGATTCATTATGATCTAGGATCAGGTCCCTTCTCTCCATGTAATCTGATTCATTATGATCTAGGATCAGGTCCCTTCTCTCCATGTAATCTGATTCATTATGATTGTTTTGTCTCATGTCTCTTTATATTCATGTAGCCTGGGGGAAATGTGCACTCAGAGATTATGCATCTAATGCATTCCTCAAATACTGCAGAGTTGTTAAGCAAGTCCCTGAGATCGTCCTGTTCAACCACATTTATTAGTTTATTTGTCAGATGAAACCCGAGGGGACTGTAGTGGGTCATAATGCATCAACATGGTTCTGAGGTCCTCAACAATGTTATTCTGTACCGTAGCTGGGATGCAGTGTTCTTTCCTGGTTTACTAAATAACAAGACAGATATTGTTTTAGAGACATTCAATTAGCTGCTCAGTGTTGATCTCTGTGTCTTGAACATATTCAGCCTCTGGCAGACTCTCTACGTCACTCATGTCATCTTCAATGGGATCAGTCCCAGTCTCAAATTCATCATGAGGGCAATTCTCATCTAAGTTGGCTCTTAAAAGCTCTGTGTGGTTTTGGTAGATGTGTGACCGATAGAAGCTGAAACATCTATTTGTTTTCCCACACCCATTAACTCCACAGGTAGTTAGAACATGTGGTTCATGCTGGTGATAGAGGCCAATATGTGTGAGTAGTCTGGACACAGAGAATGTTTGCTCGTTGCAAAGTGGACAATAGAATAGAGTTGGCATTCTTCAGAATGACTGTGAACCTTGGAATGATGGGATGGAATCATGGAGATCATTGGTACTCAGACACTTGCAGACATCATCAAGGGACCAGTCTTCCACAGCCACACTCTGATTCAAGTTGACACTAAAAGCAGAAGTGAAATGTATCAGTGTTGAGGCTAAAACAAAACCTATCCCACTCTCTCCAGACAACCACCTTTCCTCCTAATTAGTATTCATGGTTGTTCCATAACGAAGCAGAGCTTGTCAGGAAAGGTGAAGATGTCTGTCTCTTATTTATCTGACTCCATATTTCTTAGTTTGGGGCATTATGGGATTCTGCAGTCCCACATTTAAGTGTTGACTCAGATAATATGATGCTCCAAATTGGGCATTGAGTTCTTCTTCCATGTCGACCCAAATTGTCCTGTTAGAGTTGTAGGTAAAGAGCCTATCAGGGCAGTTATAAAGTCTTCTTGATTTAATTGTCCTGTTAGAGTTGTAGGTAAAGAGCCTATCAGGGCAGTTATAAAGTCTTCTTGATATAATTGTCCTGTTAGAGTTGTAGGTAAAGAGCCTATCAGGGCAGTTATAAAGTCTTCTTGATATAATTGTCCTGTTAGAGTTGTAGGTAAAGAGCCTATCAGGACAGTTATAAAGTCTTCTTGATATAATTGTCCTGTTAGAGTTGTCAATAAAGAGCCTATCAGGGCAGTTATAAAGTCTTCTTGATATAATTGTCCTGTTAGAGTTGTAGATAAAGAGCCTATCAGGGCAGTTATAAAGTCTTCTTGATATAATTGTCCTAATAGAGTTGTAGGTAAAAGAGCCTATCAGGGCAGTTATAAAGTCTTCTTGATAAAATTGTCCTATTAGAGTTGTCAATAAAGAGCCTATCAGGGCAGTTATAAAGTCTTCTTGATATAATTGTCCTATTAGAGTTGTCACTAAAGAGCCAATCAGGGAAGTTATAAAGTCTTCTTGATACAATTGTCCTTTTAGAGTTGTAGGTAAAGAGCCAATCAGGGCAGTTATAATGTCTTCTTGATATAATTGTCCTATTAGAGTTGTAGGTAAAGAGCCAATCAGGGCAGTTATAAAGTATTCTTGATATAATTGTCCTTTTAGAGTTGTCAGTGAAGAGCCAATCAGGGCAGTTACAAAGTCTTCTTGATATAATTGTCCTTTTAGAGTTGTCACTAAAGAGCCTATCAGGGCAGTTATAAAGTCTTCTTGATATAATTGTCCTATTAGAGTTGTCAGTAAAGAGCCTATCAGGGCAGTTATAAAGTATTCTTGATATAGTTGGCCTATTAGAGTTGTCAGTAAAGAGCCTATCAGGGCAGTTATAAAGTCTTCCTGATATAATTGTCCTGTTAGAGTTGTAGGTAAAGAGCCTATCAGGGCAGTTATAAAGTCTTCTTGATATAATTGTCCTATTAGAGTTGTCAATAAAGAGCCTATCAGGGCAGTTATAAAGGCTTCTTGATATAATTGTCCTATTAGAGTTGTCAATAAAGAGCCTATCAGGGCAGTTATAAAGGCTTCTTGATATAATTGTCCTATTAGAGTTGTCAATAAAGTGCCAATCAGGGCAGTTATAAAGGCTTCTTGATATAATTGTCCTATTAGAGTTGTAGGTAAAGAGCCTATCAGGGCAGTTATAATGTCTTCTTGATATAATTGTCCTATTAGAGTTGTCAATAAAGAGCCTATCAGGGCAGTTATAGGCAGTGGAAACATTAATCATGTTGTCTCTGGTGTTAAAGGAGTAGGCAAGTATGGACAGTGGAAACATTAATCATGTTGTCTCTGGTGTTAAAGGAGTAGGCAGGTATGGACAGTGGAAACTTGCTGATGTACCTCCTTGAGGACGGTCATAGACTGTGACTGATAGTCAACATACCTAGTTATCTACCTCTGATGTGAGCAGATCTCACTCCCAGACTGTGACTGATAGTCAACATACCTAGTTATCTACCTCTGATGTGAGCAGATCTCACTCCCAGACTGTGACTGATAGTCAACATACCTAGTTATCTACCTCTGATGTGAGCAGATCTCACTCCCAGACTGTGACTGATAGTCAACATACCTAGTTATCTACCTCTGATGTGAGCAGATCTCACTCCCAGACTGTGACTGATAGTCAACATACCTAGTTATCTACCTCTGATGTGAACAGATCTCACTCCCAGACTGTGACTGATAGTCAACATACCTATGTCAGGTGCGTGAATGAGGACCCAAAAGCGAATTAACAAAACAGAGTTTCTTTAATGACGAAACACACGTAGGCTCAGATGGACAGGCAGATTCCGACAGGACAGGACAAGGTTAGATGAACAGGCAGATTCCGACAGGACAGGACAAGGTTGCAGCAAACACGACGATAGTCTGGTTCAGGCATGAGTAACACAAACGAGAATCCGACAAAGACAGGAGCAGAAACAGAGAGAGATATAGAGACCTAATCAGAGGGAAAAAGGGAACAGGTGGGAAAAGGGGTGAACGAGGTAGTTAGAGAAGACAAGGAACAGCTGGGGGAAAGAGGGGAAGAAAAGGTAACCTAATACGACCAGCAGAGGGAGACAGGGTGAAGAGAAAGAACAGGAACAGGACACAACATGACAATACATGACAGTACCCCCCCACTCACCGAGCGCCTCCAGGTTTCCTCCTCGAGTGCGCCAGGCGGTAACGGAGGAAATCATCGATCAGCGAACGGTCCAGCACGTCCCGAGAGGGAACCCAACTCCTTTCCTCAGGACCGTACCCCTCCCAATCCACTAGGTACTGGTGACCACGGCCCCGAGGACGCATGTCCAAAATCTTACGGACCCTGTAGATAGGTGCGCCCTCGACAAGGATGGGGGGGGGGGGGGGGGGGGAGACGAGCGGGGGCGCGAAGAACGGGCTTAACACAGGAGACATGGAAGACCGGGTGGACGCGACGAAGATATCGCGGAAGAAGAAGTCGCACTGCGACAGGATTAATGATCTGAGAAATACGGAACGGACCAATGAACCGCGGGGTCAACTTGCGAGAAGCTGTCTTAAGGGGAAGGTTCTGAGTGGAGAGCCAAACTCTCTGACCGCGACAATATCTAGGACTCTTAGTTCTACGCTTATTAGCAGCTCTCACAGTCTGCGCCCTATAACGGCAAAGTGCAGACCTGACCCTCTTCCAGGTGCGCTCGCAACGTTGGACAAAAGCCTGAGCGGAGGGGACGCTGGACTCGGCGAACTGAGATGAGAACAGCGGAGGCTGGTACCCGAGGCTACTCTGAAAAGGAGATAGCCCGGTCGCAGACGAAGGAAGCGAGTTGTGGGCGTATTCTGCCAGGGGAGCTGTTCTGACCAAGACGCAGGGTTGCGAAAAGAAAGACTGCGTAAGATGCGACCAATAGTCTGATTGGCCCGTTCTGCTTGACCGTTAGACTGGGGGTGAAAGCCGGAAGAGAGACTGACGGAAGCCCCAATCAAACGGCAAAACTCCCTCCAAAATTGAGACGTGAATTGCGGACCTCTGTCCGAAACGACGTCTGACGGAAGGCCATGAATTCTGAAAACATTCTCGATGATGATTTGTGCCGTCTCTTTAGCAGAAGGAAGCTTAGCAAGGGGAATAAAATGAGCCGCCTTAGAGAACCTATCGACAACCGTAAGAATAACAGTCTTCCCCGCTGACGAAGGCAGTCCGGTGACAAAATCTAAGGCGATGTGAGACCACGGTCGAGAGGGAATGGGAAGCGGCCTGAGACGGCCGGCAGGAGGGGAGTTACCGGACTTAGTCTGCACGCAGACCGAACAAGCAGCCACGAAACGACGCGTGTCATGCTCCCGGGTGGGCCACCAAAAACGCTGGCGAATGGAAGCAAGCGTACCCCGAACGCCAGGGTGGCCGGCTAACTTGGCAGAGTGAGCCCACTGAAGAACGGCCAGACGAGTAGGAACGGGAACGAAAAGAAGGTTCCTAGGACAAGCGCGCGGCGACGGAGTGTGAGTGAGTGCTTGCTTTACCTGCCTCTCAATTCCCCAGACAGTCAACCCGACAACACGCCCCTCAGGGAGAATCCCCTCGGGGTCAGTGGAGGCTACTGAAGAACTGAAGAGACGAGATAAAGCATCAGGCTTGGTGTTCTTAGAGCCCGGACGATAAGAAATCACGAACTCGAAACGAGCGAAAAACAGCGCCCAGCGCGCCTGACGCGCATTAAGTCGTTTGGCAGAACGGATGTACTCAAGGTTCCTATGGTCGGTCCAAACGACAAAAGGAACGGTCGCCCCCTCCAACCACTGTCGCCATTCGCCTAGGGCTAAGCGGATGGCGAGCAATTCGCGGTTTCCCACATCATAGTTACGTTCCGACGGCAACAGGCGATGAGAAAAATACGCGCAAGGGTGGACCTTGTCGTCAGAGAGGGCGCGCTGAGAAAGAATGGCTCCCACGCCCACCTCTGACGCGTCAACCTCGACAACGAACTGTCTAGAGACGTCAAGTGTAACAAGGATAGGTGCGGATGTAAAACGATTCTTGAGGAGATCAAAAGCTCCCTGGGCGGAAACGGACCACTTAAAGCACGTCTTGACAGAAGTAAGGGCTGTGAGAGGAGCTGCCACCTGACCGAAATTACGGATGAAACGACGATAGAAGTTCGCGAAGCCGAGAAAGCGCTGCAGCTCGACGCGTGACTTAGGGACGGGCCAATCAATGACAGCTTGGACCTTAGCGGGATCCATCTTAATGCCTTCAGCGGAAATAACAGAACCGAGAAATGTGACGGAGGAGGCATGAAAAGTGCACTTCTCAGCCTTCACAAAAAGACAATTCTCTAAAAGGCGCTGGAGGACACGTCGAACGTGCTGAACATGAATCTGGAGTGACGGTGAAAAAAATCAGGATATCGTCAAGGTAAACGAAAACAAAGATGTTCAGCATGTCTCTCAGGACATCATTGACTAATGCCTGAAAGACAGCTGGAGCGTTAGCGAGGCCGAAAGGAAGAACCCGGTATTCAAAGTGCCCTAACGGAGTGTTAAACGCCGTCTTCCACTCGTCCCCCTCCCTGATGCGCACGAGATGGTAAGCGTTACGAAGGTCCAACTTAGTGAAAAACCTGGCTCCCTGCAGGATCTCGAAGGCTGAAGACATAAGAGGAAGCGGATAACGATTCTTCACTGTTATGTCATTCAGCCCTCGATAATCTATGCAGGGGCGCAGGGACCCGTCCTTCTTCTTAACAAAAAAAAACCCCGCTCCGGCGGGAGAGGAGGAGGGGACTATGGTACCGGCGGCAAGAGCTACAGACAAATAATCTTCGAGAGCCTTACGTTCGGGAGCCGACAGAGAGTATAGTCTACCCCGGGGGGGAGTGGTTCCCGGAAGGAGATCAATACTACAATCATACGACCGGTGTGGAGGAAGAGAGGTGGCCCTGGACCGACTGAACACCGTGCGCAGATCGTGATATTCCTCCGGCACCCCTGTCAAATCACCAGGCTCCTCCTGTGAAGAAGAGACAGAGGAAACAGGAGGGATAGCAGACATTAAACATTTCACATGACAAGAGACGTTCCAGGAGAGGATAGAATTACTAGACCAATTAATAGAAGGATTATGACAAACTAGCCAGGGATGGCCCAAAACAACAGGTGTAAAAGGTGAACGAAAAATTAAAAAAGAAATGGTTTCGCTATGATTACCAGAGACAGTGAGGGTTAAAGGTAGCGTCTCACGCTGAATCCTGGGGAGAGGACTACCATCCAAGGCGAACAAGGCCGTGGGCTCCCTTAACTGTCTGAGAGGAATGTCATGTTCCCGAGCCCAGGTCTCGTCCATAAAACAGCCCTCCGCCCCAGAGTCTATCAAGGCACTGCAGGAAGCTGACGAACCGGTCCAGCGTAGATGGACCGACAAGGTAGTGCAGGATCTTGAAGGAGAGACAGGAGTAGTAGCGCTCACCAGTAGCCCTCCGCTTACTGATGAGCTCTGGCTTTTACTGGACATGAAGTGACAAAATGACCAGCGGAACCGCAATAGAGACAGAGGCGGTTGGTGATTCTCCGTTCCCTCTCTTTAGTCGAGATGCGGATACCTCCCAGCTGCATAGGCTCAGCACCCGAGCCGGCAGAGGAAGATGGTAGTGATGCGGAGAGGGGGGCAACGGAGAACGTGAGCTCCTTTCCACGAGCTCGGTGACGAAGATCAACCCGTCGCTCAATGCGAATAGCGAGTTCAATCAAGGAATCCACGCTGGAAGGAACCTCCCGGGAGAGAATCTCATCCTTTACCTCTGCGCGGAGACCCTCCAGAAAACGAGCGAGCAAAGCCGGCTCGTTCCAGCCACTGGAGGCAGCAAGAGTGCGAAACTCAATAGAGTAGTCTGTTATGGATCGATTACCTTGACATAGGGAAGACAGGACCCTGGAAGCCTCCTCCCCAAAAACAGATCGATCAAAAACCCGTATCATCTCCTCCTTAAAGTCCTGATACTGGTTAGTACACTCAGCCCTTGCCTCCCAGATTGCCGTGCCCCACTCACGAGCCCGTCCAGTAAGGAGAGATATGACATAGGCGATACGAGCAGTGCTCCTGGAGTAAGTGTTGGGCTGGAGAGAAAACACAATATCACACTGGGTGAGGAACGAGCGGCATTCAGTGGGCTCCCCAGAGTAACACGGCGGGTTATTGATTCTGGGCTCCGGTGATTCGAAAGCCCTGGAAGTGGCCGGTGGATCGAGGCGGAGATGGTGAACCTGTTCTGTGAGGTTGGAGACTTGGGTGGCCAGGGTCTCAACGGCATGTCGAGCAGCAGACAATTCCTGCTCGTGTCTGCCTAGCATCGCTCCCTGGATCTCGACGGCTGAGTGGAGAGGATCCGAAGTCGCTGGGTCCATTCTTGGTCGGATTCTTCTGTCAGGTGCGTGAATGAGGACCCAAAAGCGAATTAACAAAACAGAGTTTCTTTAATGACGAAACACACGTAGGCTCAGATGGACAGGCAGATTCCGACAGGACAGGACAAGGTTAGATGAACAGGCAGATTCCGACAGGACAGGACAAGGTTGCAGCAAACACGACGATAGTCTGGTTCAGGCATGAGTAACACAAACGAGAATCCGACAAAGACAGGAGCAGAAACAGAGAGAGATATAGAGACCTAATCAGAGGGAAAAAGGGAACAGGTGGGAAAAGGGGTGAACGAGGTAGTTAGAGAAGACAAGGAACAGCTGGGGGAAAGAGGGGAAGAAAAGGTAACCTAATACGACCAGCAGAGGGAGACAGGGTGAAGAGAAAGAACAGGAACAGGACACAACATGACAATACATGACAACCTAGTTATCTACCTCTGATGTGAACAGATCTCACTCCCAGCTCTGAGGTGATTTAACTTTCGTTCTAACTAAACATGACTACTGGAGTAATGGATATTTATAATTACATTTTTTCTCTCACTTTTGCTGTTTTTACCTGCAGTAAAGGCAGTGAGCTCTCTTGTATCTTGGTCTGACAGTTATCTTTGTTATGCTCCACTATTCTCACTCAATCATTTAAATCTATATGGAGGTCTGACAGTTATCTCTGTTATGCTCCACTATTCTCACTCAATCATTTAAATCTATATGGAGGTCTGACAGTTATCTTTGTTATGCTCCACTATTCTCACTCAATCATTTAAATCTATATGGAGGTCTGACAGTTATCTCTGTTATGCTACACTATTCTCACTCAATCATTTAAATCTATATGGAGGTCTGACAGTTATCTCTGTTAAGCTACACTATTCTCACTCAATCATTTAAATCTATATGGAGGTCTGACAGTTATCTCTGTTATGCTACACTATTCTCACTCAATCATTTAAATCTATATGGAGGTCTGACAGTTATCTTTGTTCTGCTCCACTATTCTCCCTCAATCATTTAAATCTATATGGAGGTCTGACAGTTATCTCTGTTAAGCTACACTATTCTCACTCAATCATTTAAATCTCTATGGAGGTCTGACAGTTATCTCTGTTACACTATTCTCACTCAATCATTTAAATCTATATGGAGGTCTGACAGTTATCTCTGTTACACTATTCTCACTCAATCATTTAAATCTATATGGAGGTCTGACAGTTATCTCTGTTAATCTACACTATTCTCCCTCAATCATTTAAATCTATATGGAGGTCTGACAGTTATCTCTGTTATGCTCCACTATTCTCACTCAATCATTTAAATCTATATGGAGGTCTGACAGTTATCTCTGTTATGCTACACTATTCTCAGTCAATCATTTAAATCTATATGGAGGTCTGACAGTTATCTCTGTTAATCTACACTATTCTCACTCAATCATTTAAATCTATATGGAGGTCTGACAGTTATCTCTGTTATGCTCCACTATTCTCACTCAATCATTTAAATCTATATGGAGGTCTGACAGTTATCTCTGTTAACTTATTCTCACTCAATCATTTAAATCTATATGGAGGTCTGACAGTTATCTCTGTTATGCTACACTATTCTCACTCAATCATTTAAATCTATATGGAGGTCTGACAGTTATCTCTGTTAAGCTACACTATTCTCACTCAATCATTTAAATCTATATGGAGGTCTGACAGTTATCTTTGTTATGCTCCACTATTCTCACTCAATCATTTAAATCTATATGGAGGTCTGACAGTTATCTCTGTTATGTTATTCTCACTCAATCATTTAAATCTATATGGAGGTCTGACAGTTATCTCTGTTAAGCTACACTATTCTCACTCAATCATTTAAATCTATATGGAGGTCTGACAGTTATCTCTGTTATGCTACACTATTCTCACTCAATCATTTAAATCTATATGGAGGTCTGACAGTTATCTCATTTATGCTACAGTATTCTCACTCAATCATTTAAATCTATATGGATGTCTGACAGTTATCTCTGTTAAGTTATTCTCAATAAATCATTTAAATCTATATGGAGGTCTGACAGTTATCTCTGTTATGTTATTCTCACTCAATCATTTAAATCTATATGGAGGTCTGACAGTTATCTCTGTTATGTTATTCTCACTCAATCATTTAAATCTATATGGAGGTCTGACAGTTATCTCTGTTATGCTCCACTATTCTCACTCAATTATGTTGTGCAACAAGGGTTTCTTCTCAGTTTTAGTGACCCTATTGGTCACTCTCTGTGTCTTGTCATCAACTGTAACGACATCATCATTATTACCAACATTTATTGGTTCAATTCCAAACTTGAAAATGATCAGTGACTTGAATCTTTGGAAAAGCGTATTCTCCATTGGCTAACCAAGTTCCCTAATGCTTTACTTATAGTAGGCTAACCAAGTTCCCTAATGCTTTACTTATAGTAGGCTAACCAAGTTCCCTAATGCTTTACTTATAGTAGGCTAACCAAGTTCCCTAATGCTTTACTTATAGTAGGCTAACCAAGTTCCCTAATGCTTTACTTATAGTAGGCTAACCAAGTTCCCTAATGCTTTACTTATAGTAGGCTAACCAAGTTCCCTAATGCTTTACTTATAGTAGGCTAACCAAGTTCCCTAATGCTTTACTTATAGTAGGCTAATATTTCTCTGAATCATTTAAATGAAAGATGGCCTCCCGGACAGTTCATTTCTATGAATATTAGTTTGGCCTCCAGGACAGTTCATTTCTATGAATATTAGTTTGGCCTCCAGGACAGTTCATTTCTATGAATATTAGTTTGGCCTCCAGGACAGTTCATTTCTATGAATATTAGTTTGGCCTCCAGGACAGTTAATTTCTATGAATATTAGTTTGGCCTCCAGGACAGTTAATTTCTATGAATATTAGTTTGGCCTCCAGGACAGTTCATTTCTATGAATATTAGTTTAAGCCAGTTGAAGGAAAGGTTTGATATTGTATATATTTGGAGAGTAAAGTTTCCTAATGACGAGTCTTTCACTTGGAGTAATAAGACCCACTCCAGACAATCACCACAGATCTTTGGTTGGTGTCGAAATGTTTTGATAAACAGGATATTTCTGTTAACATCCTGGTCACTACCCTTTCTGACCATAGAGCTGTTTATACTGACATCACACTGTTTATCTCTGATAATGGCCCTTACTGACCATAGAGCTGTTTATATTGACATTACACTGTTTATCTCTGATAATGGCCCTTACTGATCATAGAGCTGTTTATAATGACATTACACTGTTAATCTCTGATAATGGCCCTTACTGATCATAGAGCTGTTTATACTGATATTACACTGTTGATCTCTGATAATGGCCCTTACTGATCATAGAGCTGTTTATATTGTCATTACACTGTTGATCTCTGATAATGGCCCTTAGTGACCATAGAGCTGTTTATATTGACATTACACTGTTGATCTCTGATAATGGCCCTTACTGATCATAGAGCTGTTTATACTGACATTACACTGTTGATCTCTGATAATGGCCCTTACTGATCATAGAGCTGTTTATATTGACATTACACTGTTTATCTCTGATAATGGCCCTTACTGAACATAGAGCTGTTTATATTGACATTACACTGTTTATCTCTGATAATGGCCCTTACTGATCATAGAGCTGTTTATATTGACATTACACTGTTTATCTCTGATAATGGCCCTTACTGACCATAGAGCTGTTTATACTGACATTACACTGTTTATCTCTGATAATGGCCCTTACTGATCATAGAGCTGTTTATAATGACATTACACTGTTTATCTCTGATAATGGCCCTTACTGACCATAGAGCTGTTTATATTGACATTACACTGTTTATCTCTGATAATGGCCCTTACTGATCATAGAGCTGTTTATAATGACATTACACTGTTTATCTCTGATAATGGCCCTTACTGATCATAGAGCTGTTTATAATGACATTACACTGTTTATCTCTGATAATGGCCCTTACTGATCATAGAGCTGTTTATAGTGACATTACACTGTGTATCTCTGATAATGGTCCTTACTGATCATAGAGCTGTTTATACTGACATTACACTGTTTATCTCTGATAATGGCCCTTACTGATCATAGAGCTGTTTATAATGACATTACACTGTTTATCTCTGATAATGGCCCTTACTGACCATAGAGCTGTTTACATTGACATTACACTGTTTATCTCTGATAATGGCCCTGGCAGAGCATCCTATTGGAAGCTTAATAGCTCTATATTAAAACATGATTTGGTCCAGATGGAGATAAACAATGTAATTAAACACTTCTGGAACAACGCTATGAATAACAATTCATACAGTAATAACTGGGAGCTTTTTAAGGTTGGAAGATATGCAAGAAAACATGAGAGTTTTGTTGCCAAGACCAGGAGAGCTCAAGAAAAAAGTGTCATTACAAAGATCACCTGTCTTGTTCAAAAGCCTGTTGAAAGTCTTTCAGAGGAGGATAAATCTGTTCCGTTTGATCTACAACACCAGTTGGATGATATGTATAAACTGAAAGCTGACGGAACCTTTGTCAGATGTAGGTAGAAATGACTAGAGGAGGATGGACAAAATATATCAGATTATTTTTCAGGTTAGAAAAATACCACTCTAAAAATAATACAATTCAGCAATTAAATATGACTGGTCTCATCACAGATGACCCCACATTAATCTACATCTTTAGTTGCATCTTCTATAGTATTGTGAGGTGTCCTCAACTCTTTTGTTTTGATTGTCTGGGGGATGTGAAATCAGTTGGTGAGGCTGACAGGGAACAGTGTGAAAACCCTATTATAGTTGAACACATCATTTATTCTATTGAACAACTTAAAAATAATAAGTCTCCTGGGACTGATGGTATATCTGCTGAGTTTTACACAACTGTTTACAGAACAGTTAGTCCCTTTTCTGTTGGAGGTCTTTTCTGAAAGTGTTGCAGGAGTTAAATTCCTCTATGTTTTAACACCCAATTAAAATGAAATACTCTGTCAATTCATAAGGATTTGTATGACCCTTATTTTATAGTAATAGAGTAAAGTCAAACAGCAGCCTTTATTCACGAGAGTACTGCTCCTTACACATTTTACCACAGGTTATAAACTGAAAATGATGTCAGCGTTTCTAAATGTTCCGTCTCTTCTTGACACTGGTAGAAAGGCTCTATAGTTCTCAAGCCTTCCCACCTCGCCTAGAGCCAAGGTCAGCCTGTGCAGATAAGCCTTCTAGCCAGTCTGGCGATATAGTTAATTCATTTCTACCAAGGAACAGACAGTCATTGTTCTAATTCTTGATTATATTTACACACATTATATTCAGTACTAGGATTAAAAAGAAAATTCATACATATACAGTAACATAATAGTATTCTGATTAGTACATATACAGTAACATAATAGTATTCTGATTAGTACATATACAGTAACATAATAGTATTCTGATTAGTACATATACAGTAACATAATAGTATTCTGATTAGTACATATACAGTAACATAATAATATTCTGATTAGTACATATACAGTAACATAATAGTATTCTGATTAGTACATATACAGTAACATAACAGTATTCTGATTAGTACATATACAGTAACATAATAGTATTCTGATTAGTACATATACAGTAACATAATAGTATTCTGATTAGTACATATACAGTAACATAATAGTATTCTGATTAGTACATATACAGTAACATAATAGTATTCTGATTAGTACATATACAGTAACATAATAGTATTCTGATTAGTACATATACAGTAACATAATAGTATTCTGATTAGTACATATACAGTAGCATAATAGTATTCTGATTAGTACATATACAGTAGCATAATAGTATTCTGATTAGTACATATACAGTAACATAATAGTATTCTGATTAGTCAGTCCTGATTGAAATGTATACATAATTAGTCATTATTGATAAAAATTCCCTTAACATATCCACCCTATGATTAAATATTATACATCCAATCACACATCTAGTTATATTACAATATTAAAAAGCATACTACTATTTTTATTAGAAATATTTATTGTTATCAAAACATCACCTAAACATAATCCACTACTTGCATTCACACTGACTGTTTTTAGGCCAACATCAGAATCATAACTCTTCTTATCAGGATTTTCGTTACAATCTTCATAAAAAAAACAGTCTAATAATGAAACAAGATACAACCTAACCTCCCTAAACATCAAAAATGGTCTCATCAAATATAAATTCCCCGCAAATTAAGGATCCAGATTCGTCCACTTGTTCTGTAGACATGCATTCAGCACTCCACGGGTCAGAACTTGGAATCGGCTCGTACCTCACCATCTGTTGTGTCATCGATTTCTCCAGAGTCCTGGAAATAAGGCCTCGTACACAGGGAATTAGACAACAGCCACATAAAACTAAAACAGTTACACAGATGAAGGTAACCCATAATACAGTGATCATAACATTTTTCCATTTGCCAAACATACTATCAAACCAATTAGTCAGATAAGTATACACCCCAGAGTTTTCTGCCAAACCGTGAGCCAGGGTGGTCAAACCAGCTGAGGCTTCGGTCACTGATTCGTCCGGAGCTGTGTTATTTGGGATGTAAGTACAACACATGGTCCCGAAAATCACGCATACTCCTCCCTTTTCAGCCAATAACATATCTAATGCAATTCTATTCTGCCAAGCCATCAGGCTGGTTGCTTCAGTCTGTTCTGCCAAACCTTTAATAGCATCTCTGGTATAATTGATAAAGCGCTGTTGAATATAATAAATACAGTGCCTTTCGAAAGTATTCGGCCCCCTTGAATTTTGCGACCTTTTGCCACATTTCAGGCTTCAAACATAAAGATATAAAACTGTATTTTTTTGTGAAGAATCAACAACAAGTGGGACACAATCATGAAGTGGAACGACATTTATTGGATATTTCAAAATGTTTAACAAATCAAAAACTGAAAAATTGGGCGTGCAAAATTATTCAGCCCCCTTAAGTTAATACTTTGTAGCGTCACCTTTTGCTGCGATTACAGCTGTAAGTCGCTTGGGGTATGTCTCTATCAGTTTTGCACATCGAGAGACTGACATTTTTTCCCATTCCTCCTTGCAAAACAGCTCGAGCTCAGTGAGGTTGGATGGAGAGCATTTGTGAACAGCAGTTTTCAGTTCTTTCCACAGATTCTCGATTGGATTCAGGTCTGGACTTTGACTTGGCCAATCTAACCCCTGGATATGTTTATTTTTGAACCATTCCATTGTAGATTTTGCTTTATGTTTTGGATCATTGTCTTGTTGGAAGACAAATCTCCGTCCCAGTCTCAGGTCTTTTGCAGACTCCATCAGGTTTTCTTCCAGAATGGTCCTGTATTTGGCTCCATCCATCTTCCCATCAATTTTAACCATCTCCCCTGTCCCTGCTGAAGAAAAGCAGGCCCAAACCATGATGCTGTCACCACCATGTTTGACAGTGGGGATGGTGTGTTCAGGGTGATGAGCTGTGTTGCTTTTACGCCAAACATAACGTTTTGCATTGTTGCCAAAAAGTTCAATTTTGGTTTCATCTGACAAGAGCACCTTCTTCCACATGTTTGGTGTGTCTCCCAGGTGGCTTGTGGCAAACTTTAAACAACACTTTTTATGGATATCTTTAAGAAATGGCTTTCTTCTTGCCACTCTTCCATAAAGGCCAGATTTGTGCAATATACGACTGATTGTTGTCCTATGGACAGAGTCTCCCACCTCAGCTGTAGATCTCTGCAGTTCATCCAGAATGATCATGGGCCTCTTGGCTGCATCTCTGATCAGCCTTCTCCTTGTATGAGCTGAAAGTTTAGAGGGACGGCCAGGTCTTGGTAGATTTGCAGTGGTTTGATACTCCTTCCATTTCAATATTATCGCTTGCACAGTGCTCCTTGGGATGTTTAAAGCTTGGGAAATCTTTTTGTATCCAAATCCGGCTTTAAACTTCTTCACAACAGTATCTCGGACCTGCCTGGTGTGTTCCTTGTTCTTCATGATGCTCTCTGCGCTTTTAACGGACCTCTGAGAATATCACAGTGCAGGGGCATTTATACGGAGACTTGATTACACACAGGTGGATTGTATTTATCATCATTAGTCATTTAGGTCAACATTGGATCATTCAGAGATCCTCACTGAACTTCTGGAGAGAGTGCCCTCGGGCGCCATGCTCAAAACGTAAAGGGGCTGAATAATTTTGCACGCCCAATTTTTCAGTTTTTGATTTGTTAAAAAAGTTTGAAATATCCAATAAATGTTGTTCCACTTCATGATTGTGTCCCACTTGTTGTTGATCCTTCACAAAAAAATACAGTTTTATATCTTCATGTTTGAAGCCTGAAATGTGGCAAAAGGTCGCAAAGTTCAAGGGGGCCGAATACCTTCGCAAGGCACTGTATAATTAATCCAGTCCATGTTCTTATTGAGAGTAGACCACCAGGAAATGCTTAACTCTAATGCTACGATCTGATTTCTTGCTTTGAACTCGTCTGGTATCCCCAGTAGAACCTCAACGTTATCAATATATACTCTCTTCAAAAGACCCAGATGGAGTACTTATTTTCTCCTGTTTGGCCAACTTCATGTCTTGGTGTTGAATGAGTGTGAAAGGCATTCCCAAATGTACAAGGGAGCATAATCCTGTCCAATCTGCCGGTAAAACCTGGCCCTGACATCATTCCCCCACACAACCTCCAGATGTCAGCCCTGGCCCACTTTACCATATTGAAATCCCCAGAGTTCAAACAACCTATCAAATTAGACATGGTCTCGTCAGTGGTAATATTCTATGTCCAATTGCAGGTACTAACTTCCCCTACATATTTCCCAAGAGTACTGTACCGGGCCAAACGGTAATAATCTCCTCCGGTCACTGTAAAGGGAGGAAGTCTTGATTTAAAGGGGAACCTGTGGATATAAATAGTGCAAATCAATGTAATTGTCATTATCTGGCATTCCTGCTTTCGTGAACAGCTTTACCATACTGGACTAACCTCCTCTACCCGGAACTGTACTAGGGTGTCGACTGAAAACTGGTCATATCCAACATACAATAATCCTAGATCCTCTTTCATTACTTTTTAAAGGGTAAGGCGTATCTTTATGCAATACATCCCTCTCTCCGGATTACAGTCAAAAACTCTCACCTTCACTATACTCCACCTCCTTCCATACTGGGTAAGTAGATTCATATAGCCCTCTCTCTCCGTATGAGCTATGACCTGTCCCCACGACCCACATGGGGACCTGCACCGATATATACCGTAATGGCTCAGAGTCCTAGACTGCCATGTAGTTAAAGACCCCATTTGGTCTATATAAAACTCCATTGAGAGATCCTTCCCAACCTCTACTTCAACTTCCTGTCTACCCAGATCTAGAGATCTCTTATGCTTGTTTGGAACAAAATCCTCATTGTCTAAACCATGGGTCAATTACCACTCTCCGCATACTCAGGTGGGAATTGACTTCAGGTGGTAATTGACTTCCGGCGCCGACAGAGATGGCCGCCTCGCTTCGCGTTCCTAGGAAACTATGCAGTTTTTTGTTTTTTTACATGTTATTTCTTACATTAGTACCCCAGGTCATCTTAGGTTTCATTACATACAGTCGAGAAGAACTACTGAATATAAGATCAGCATCAACTCACCATCAGTACGACCAAGAATATGTTTTTTGCGACGCGGATCCTGTGTTCTGCCTTACAAACAGGACAACGGAGTGGATTCCATGCAGCGACCCAAAAAAACAACTCAGAAAAAGAGGGAAACGAGGCGGTCTTCTGGTCAGACTCCGGAGACGGGCACACCGTGCACTACTCCCTAGCATTCTTCTTGCCAATGTCCAGTCTCTTGACAACAAGGTTGATGAAATCCGAGCAAGGGTAGCATTCCAGAGGGACATCAGAGACTGTAACGTTCTTTGCTTCACAGAAACGTGGCTCACTGGAGAGACGCTATCCGAGGCGGTGCAGCCAACGGGTTTCTCCACGCATCGCGCAGACAGAAACAAACATCTTTCTGCTAAGAAGAGGGGCGGGGGCGTATGCCATATGACTAACGTGACATGGTGTGATGAAAGAAACATACAGGAACTCAAATCCTTCTGTTCACCTGATTTAGAATTCCTCACAATCAAATGTAGACCGCATTATCTACCAAGAGAATTCTCTTCGATTATAATCACAGCCGTATATATCCCCCCCCAAGCAGACACATCGATGGCTCTGAATGAACTTTATTTGACTCTTTGCAAACTGGAAACCATTTATCCGGAGGCTGCATTCATTGTAGCTGGGGATTTTAACAAGGCTAATCTGAAAACAAGACTCCCTAAATTTTATCAGCATATCGATTGCACAACCAGGGGTGGAAAGACCTTGGATCATTGTTACTCTAACTTCCGCGACGCATATAAGGCCCTGCCCCGCCCCCCTTTCGGAAAAGCTGACCACGACTCCATTTTCTTGATCCCTGCCTACAGACAGAAACTAAAACAAGAGGCTCCCACGCTGAGGTCTGTCCAACGCTGGTCCGACCAAGCTGACTCCACACTCCAAGACTGTTTCCACCACGTGGACTGGGACATGTTTCGTATTGCGTCAGACAACAACATTGACGAATACGCTGATTCGGTGTGCGAGTTCATTAGAACGTGCGTTGAAGATGTCGTTCCCATAGCAACGATTAAAACATTCCCTAACCAGAAACCGTGGATTGATGGCAGCATTCGCGTGAAACTGAAAGCGCGAACCACTGCTTTTAATCAGGGCAAGGTGTCTGGTAACATGACCGAATACAAACAGTGCAGCTATTCCCTCCGCAAGGCTATCAAACAAGCTAAGCGTCAGTACAGAGACAAAGTAGAATCTCAATTCAACGGCTCAGACACAAGAGGCATGTGGCAGGGTCTACAGTCAATCACGGACTACAGGAAGAAATCCAGCCCAGTCACGGACCAGGATGTCCTGCTCCCAGGCAGACTAAATAACTTTTTTGCCCGCTTTGAGGACAATACAGTGCCACTGACACGGCCTGCAACGAAAACATGCGGTCTCTCCTTCACTGCAGCCGAGGTGAGTAAGACATTTAAACGTGTTAACCCTCGCAAGGCTGCAGGCCCAGACGGCATCCCCAGCCGCGCCCTCAGAGCATGCGCAGACCAGCTGGCCGGTGTGTTTACGGACATATTCAATCAATCCCTATACCAGTCTGCTGTTCCCACATGCTTCAAGAGGGCCACCATTGTTCCTGTTCCCAAGAAAGCTAAGGTAACTGAGCTAAACGACTACCGCCCCGTAGCACTCACTTCCGTCATCATGAAGTGCTTTGAGAGACTAGTCAAGGACCATATCACCTCCACCCTACCTGACACCCTAGACCCACTCCAATTTGCTTACCGCCCAAATAGGTCCACAGACGATGCAATCTCAACCACACTGCACACCGCCCTAACCCATCTGGACAAGAGGAATACCTATGTGAGAATGCTGTTCATTGACTACAGCTCGGCATTCAACACCATAGTACCCTCCAAGCTCGTCATCAAGCTCGAGACCCTGGGTCTCGACCCCGCCCTGTGCAACTGGGTACTGGACTTCCTGACGGGCCGCCCCCAGGTGGTGAGGGTAGGCAACACCATCTCCTCCCCGCTGATCCTCAACACTGGGTCCTCACAAGGGTGCGTTCTGAGCCCTCTCCTGTACTCCCTGTTCACCCACGACTGCGTTGCCACGCACGCCTCCAACTCAATCATCAAGTTTGCGGACGACATAACAGTGGTAGGCTTGATTACCAACAACGACGAGACGGCCTACAGGGAAGAGGTGAGGGCCCTCGGAGTGTGGTGTCAGGAAAATAACCTCACACTCAACGTCAACAAAACTAAGGAGATGATTGTGGACTTCAGGAAACAGCAGAGGGAACACCCCCCTATCCACATCGATGGAACAGTAGTGGAGAGGGTAGCAAGTTTTAAGTTCCTCGGCATACACATCACAGACAAACTGAATTGGTCCACTCACACAGACAGCATTGTGAAGAAGGCGCAGCAGCGCCTCTTCAACCTCAGGAGGCTGAAAAAATTTGGCTCGTCACCAAAAGCACTCACAAACTTCTACAGATGCACAATCGAGAGCATCCTGGCGGGCTGTATCACCGCCTGGTACGGCAACTGCTCCGCCCTCAACCGTAAGGCTCTCCAGAGGGTAGTGAGGTCTGCACAACGCATCACCGGGGGCAAACTACCTGCCCTCCAGGACACCTACACCACCCGATGTCACAGGAAGGCCATAAAGATCATCAAGGACATCAACCACCCGA
The DNA here is from genome assembly GCF_045791955.1 of Oncorhynchus clarkii lewisi. NCBI lineage: Eukaryota > Metazoa > Chordata > Actinopteri > Salmoniformes > Salmonidae > Oncorhynchus > Oncorhynchus clarkii. The sequence continues at coordinate 100,398,526 of NC_092158.1, read as the reverse complement.
GCCACTGCCTGTTCACCCCGCTATCATCCAGAAGGCGAGATCAGTACAGGTGCATCAAAGCTGGGACCGAGAGACTGAAAAACAGCTTCTATCTCAAGGCCATCAGACTGTTAAACAGCCACCACTAACATTGAGTGGCTGCTGCCAACACACTGACACTGACTCAACTCCAGCCACTTTAATAATGGGAATTGATGGGAAATGATGTAAATATATCACTAGCCACTTTAAACAATGCTACCTTATATAATGTTACTTACCCTACATTATTCATCTCATATGCATACGTATATACTGTACTCTATATCATCGACTGTATCCTTATGTAATACATGTATCACTAGCCACTTTAACTATGCCACTTTGTTTACATACTCATCTCATATGTATATACTGTACTCGATACCATCTACTGTATCTTGCCTATGCTGCTCTGTACCATCACTCATTCATATATCCTTATGTACATATTCTTTATCCCCTTACACTGTGTACAAGACAGTAGTTTTGGAATTGTTAGTTAGATTACTTGTTGGTTATTACTGCATTGTCGGAACTAGAAGCACAAGCATTTCGCTACACTCGCATTAACATCTGCTAACCATGTGTATGTGACAAATAAAATTTGATTTTGATTTTTTTTTTTTTTTGGGACGTGCTGTATCAGGAATATGGCCCCCACGAGAAGACAGCTCAGACGAACAGCCCTCCGATGAAGCCCCACCCTTTTCCCAGAAAATATATCTCCAGCAAGAGGCCAAGACTTCACTTCTATGAACGCTCACAGCTGGGGAAAAGTCGGGAATCTTCAATAGTAGTTTGACCCCCGCACCCTAAAAGGTTTGCGGTTCCTCTCCTACGTCTGTGATTGCTCGACAGTGTCACTGTGTCCTACCCTCCCACAATGTGTGATACGCACCCCGGGAACTCTTTCAGCTATCCTCACCGCGAAGGAAGTCACCAGGAGTGCTTGGTATGGTCCCCCCAACAGGCTTCAGGGACCGGATTGAGTGACTTCACCTGTAATGCATAAAATCCTGGACATACAGGCTTGGTTAACAAACAGTTTCTCATATGTTTTATCTGATTCTATCTTTAACTTCTATGCCTATTTGTTAGCTACATTTTTTTAAATGTATTATTAGTTTATTATCCAATAGGCCACTAAGTGTCCTATCCTAGACCACAAACTTACCCATCCCCCTTTTCATACCTGGCTCTGCACTTATCTACCCTAAATAATGACTTAGGTAGGATTAGTAAATTATCCTTATGTTCTGACATTATCATGTATGTCCAATTCTCCCTTGGGCATCCATTAGGGGCAGCAGGGTAGCTTAGTGGTTAGAGTGTTGGAGTAGTAACCAGAAGGTTGCACGTTCAAACCCCCAAGCTGACAAGGTACAAATCTGTCATTCTCCCCCTGAACAGGCAGTTAACCCACTGTTCCTAGGCTGTCATTGAAAATAAGAATCTGTTCTTAACTGACTTGCCTAGTTAAATAAAGATTTTAAAAATCAATCCTGTACCAATTCTCTGTCAAGTGTCTTATCTACTTTAAGAAGTATCTGTGCTACTTATATATGTTCTTAAATATATATATTTACCGATTTAAACAGTAACCCTTTTCTCTCCTATCTCTCAAATACCACTAAGCGTCTCACTGACTTTATCTAAAATCATTGATTTTTGACTATATTAGTAATATCAGCTTACATTGAGGTTCTTTGTCTGAGTCAGATTTTGGACGCCTCCCTTCCATTCTCTTTGTTCTCCTATAACGGTAATCTCCCGTTAGTTCTGACACTTCCTTTGAGGAATTTCTATCCATCCTTACCGTTACTTAGCTATGGTATTTAATCACTTATCTATGCCTTTCTATATTTAATTTTACATTCTATGTGCGTGTATTTCTATGAATCTGCTATTTACCGTTACTTAGTTACTTTAGTTGCTTTTCTGTCTGACTATGTGTGTGTCTCTTTAAAGATAATCAGTATGTATTTCTCCTTTTTGGAAACCACGTCTATAGATGACTTTTGATCGGACATTACATTTCACCAGTAGGATATTCTCCTTGGGACTTTCAACGTTAATATCTCACTACTCTACACTAAGTTAACCTCATCCTTTGATATGAATTTCTTTCAGCATTGTACAGGTTCAATTAGTCTGTTCGCCTAGAATTACCCTGCCTTCTCACCAAGCCTAATTTATCCTCACCTGTTTTATATATATCTATCTGCTACTTCTTCATAGTCAGACTACTTTCCATATACAGATAGACTCAGGTTAAAACTTTATTTAGGTATGTTTTTTGAATTAATGGCTATCCTATTTGTACGGAACAAGCGTCCTAATTCCCCAATGCGTACTATATCTCTCCTTTAATAACCTTCCGGGTGGCAAAACCAGGATTTATTAAGCTCTAGTTTATTTATGGTAGTGCACCTTACCACAGGTCAATTTCAGACCTGTTTCCTTCCTATCGATTTAGGTTAAAACCCAAGGTAGAAACCCATTTTATTTGTTCAGAATATTCAAGCACCGATCATTGATTAAATCCTCTCTCTCACACACACCTACATACAGGTCTGGGATCAGTCTCAACGTCATTGATTAAATCCAAACTCCTTTAGAACATGAATCAAAAATATATCCTAAATAATCCCTCCCAAATTCGAGAATAAAGGACCTGCTGCCTGTTGGTTTGGATCTAGTCACCATCCCTGTCTTCTGGGGTGTATACCGGCCTGTTTTTTTATACCTCAATTCAGAGGCCAGGTCTTAACTAACGTGCACGATTTTTACGGCGTACGACCTCCAGATGGCAGGGACGGATATTTAGATCCGGCTCGAAGGACCAATTTGTTAAAGGAATTAAATTGCTCTATGTTGTAATACCCAATTAAAATTAATTATTTTTATTCCCTTATTCTATAATAATGGACAGAGCCCAGTCTTAAAGTCCAACAGCAGAGTTTATTCACGAGAGTAATGAACACGAAACAGGTTACCACAGGTTATAAACTGAAAATGACGTCATTAGTTCCAGTACCAACCCGTGCCATCTCCGTTCCAGTACAAAGGATGTATCTCAAGCCTTTCCACATCTGTCTCCCTACCAATTTAATATAATTGATGACTGAGCCAAGGTTTTCCGGTGTAGATAAGCATTCTAGCCAGTCTGAAGATATCGTTCATTCATTCCTACCCAGGAACAGACCGTCATTGTTCTAATCCTCGATTCATTCACACACATTATATTCAGTACTGGGATCAAGAATTAAAACTCATACAAATACAACAACATAATAGTATTCTGATTAGTACATATACAGTAACATAATAGTATTCGGATTAGTACATATACAGTAACATAATAGTATTCTGATTAGTCAGTCCTGATTGTAATGTATACATAATTAGTCATCATTGATGAAAATTCCCTTAACCTCTTGAACCTCTGGGGGCAGTATTTCTTTTTTGGATGAAAAACGTTCCCGTTTTAAACAAGATATTTTGTCACGAAAAGATGCTCGACTACGCATATAATTGACAGCTTTGGAAAGAAAACACTCTGATGTTTCCAAAACTGCAAAGATATTATCTGTGAGTGCCACAGAACTGATGCTACAGGCGAAACCAAGATGACATTTCAAACAGGAAATGCCCCAGATTTTGAATGCAATGTGTTCCAATGTCTCCTTATATGGCTGTGAATGCGCAAGGAATGAGCCTACACTTTCTGTCGTTTCCCCAAGGTGTCTGCAGCATTGTGACGTATTTGTAGGCATATCATTGGAAGATTGACCATAAGAGACTACATTTACCAGGTGTCCGCCTGGTGTCCTCCGTCAAAATTATTGCGTAATCTCCAGCTGCATGGACGTTTCCATTTGGTTCAGAAGAGAAAGGCAACTGCCACGAATGATTTAGCATCGAATAGATATGTGAAAAACACCTTGAGCATTGATTCTAAACAACGTTTGCCATGTTTCTGTTCATATTATGGAGTTAATTGGGAAAAAAGTTCGGCGTTTTAATGACTGAATTTTCGGGGGTTTTTCTTAGCTAAACGTGATGAACAAAACGGAGCGATTTCTACTACACAAATAATATTTTTGGAAAAACTGAACATTTGCTATCTAACTGAGAGTCTCCTCATTGAAAACATCCGAAGTTCTTCAAAGGTAAATTATTTTATTTGAATGCTTTTCTTGTTTTTGTGAAAATGTTGCCTGCTGAATGCTAGGCTTAATGCTATGCTAACTATCAATACTCTTACACAAATGCTTGTGTAGCTATGGTTGAAAAGCATATTTTGAAAATCTGAGAAGACAGTGTTGTTAACAAAAGGCTAAGCATGTGGGCCAATATATTTATTTCATTTCATTAGCGATTTTCAAAAATAGTTAACGTTGCGTTATGGTAATGAGCTTGAGGCTATAATTACGCTCCCGGATACGGGATTGCTCGTCGCAAGAGGTTATTAACAGGTTGGAAGCAGGGATTGATCTCTGTTCTCAGGTGGAAAGTTGTATGAGACGTACCAGGAAGTGTCACCACAACACCAAGGCTCTGCACAGGAAATCAGACACGTACCAGGAAGTGTTACCACTACACCAACGCTCTGCACAGGAAATCAGACACGTACCAGGAAGTGTCACCACTACACCAAGGCTCTGCACAGGAAATCATCATATTAATGGTTGATGGCAGAGTTCAGTCTGCTTGTCCATAGACTGATTTCAGGTACGGACACAAACATTTAAGATTTTGTAATTTGGGCGAAGTATATGTTTAAAATAGGTCTGGAAGAAAATGCTGCTCTCCAGGAGGGTTGGTGTTGGAGGAAATTATAGTTGAAATGATTAATTATGTATACATTTAGCTTAGAACCAGTTATTTTAATACTATTATGTTATGGTATGAAATGTATGGGTTCTTGGTTAAGCTGTTACTGAAAATGTAAGTAAAACGAATGAATTGTCTGTACCTTGGGTTTAAGGGAGAGGGATGGCATATCTTTCAGACAGATTGGAATGTTTGTTTTATGAGGGGAGTAGAAGACAGTCTCCAGACCTGAAGACACTGCGCTATTGTGTGGATCGGAGAGAGTGTGAGAAACTGATGACGTCATTTTCAGTTTATAACCTGTGGAAAAATGTGTATGTAACTAGTACTCTCTTGAATTAAACGCTGTTACCTGACTTTTAAGACTGATCTCGATCTATTTCATGCATAATTAATGAATTTACAACTCATTAATGAAATAGAGAGAGTGCGATTTTGGATTTGGCTACATATATATATATATATAGGAATTTAGAATTCCTCTAACAGTTGTCCACCCCGACCTGTTTCCCAGGTGTTTGAACATCTTGTTATAAATATTAATTTCTAAAAATCACCCAACCTTCAAGAAAAATCTAATGAATATTAATATTCAGGTGGTTTCTGTTTACTAGTTGTAGATCAATATTCAGGTGGTTTCTGTCTACTAGTTGTAGATCAATATTCAGGTGGTTTCTGTCTACTAGTTGTAGATCAATATTCAGGTGGTTTCTGTCTACTAGTTGTAGATCAATATTCAGGTGGTTTCTGTCTACTAGTTGTAGATCAATATTCAGGTGGTTTCTGTCTACTAGTTGTAGATCAATATTCAGGTGGTTTCTGTCTACTAGTTGTAAATCAATATTCAGGTGGTTTCTGTCTACTAGTTGTAGATCCGTGTCATCATCTAACTCTACATAGATACAAGTAAGTCCTCCTACCATCTCTACATAGATATAATATGATGTCTTGTAAGTCCTCCTACCATCTCTACATAGATATAATATGATGTCTTTATGAGTTGTAAGTCCTCCTACCATCTTTACATAGATATAATATGATGTCTTGTAAGTCCTCCTACCATCTCTACATAGATATAATATGATGTCTTGTAAGTCCTCCTACCATCTCTACATAGATATAATATGATGTCTTGTAAGTCCTCCTACCATCTCTACATAGATATAATATGATGTCTTGTAAGTCCTCCTACCATCTCTACATAGATATAATATGATGTCTTAATGAGTTGTAAGTCCTCCTACCATCTCTACATAGATATAATATGATGTCTGTATGAGTTGTAAGTCCTCCTACCATCTCTACATAGATATAATATGATGTCTTTATGAGTTGTAAGTCCTCCTACCATCTCTACATAGATATAATATGATGTCTTGTAAGTCCTCCTACCATCTCTACATAGATATAATATGATGTCTTGTAAGTCCTCCTACCATCTCTACATAGATATAATATGATGTCTTGTAAGTCCTCCTACCATCTCTACATAGATATAATATGATGTCTTTATGAGTTGTAAGTCCCCTACTATCTCTGCATGTGGCCAATACTAAAATGTCAGAAATTGTATTTGATTCCTGGAACATTTAATATCCAATGCTTATTTGTATGACTGATTCACACCTGTCTGTGACGAGCTGCAACAAATACAAAGCCTCATATCATTCATCTCCGAAGACAGAAGTAGGAATATAAGACTTCCAATATGTGATTACTGTAGACTGGCAACACTGGGAAGAAGTGGAATAATACAATACGTTTGGGGAATTACAGTAGTGTTGTTGCTGACAAGTAATTACCCTGATCAGACTTACTGTATATTATAGACCAGTGTTAAGGAGATCAGACTTACTGTATATTATAGACCAGTGTTAAGGAGATCAGACTTACTGTATATTATAGACCAGTGTTAAGGAGATCAGACTTACTGTATATTATAGACCATTGTGTTAAGGAGATCAGAATTACTGTATATTATAGACCAGTGTTAAGGAGATCAGACTTACTGTATATTATAGACCAGTGTTAAGGAGATCAGACTTACTGTATATTATAGACCAGTGTTAAGGAGATCAGACTTACTGTATATTATAGACCAGTGTTAAGGAGATCAGACTTACTGTATATTATAGACCATTGTGTTAAGGAGATCAGAATTACTGTATATTATAGACCAGTGTTAAGGAGATCAGACTTACTGTATATTATAGACCAGTGTTAAGGAGATCAGACTTACTGTATATTATAGACCAGTGTTAAGGAGATCAGACTTACTGTATATTATAGACCATTGTGTTAAGGAGATCAGAATTACTGTATATTATAGACCAGTGTTAAGGAGATCAGACTTACTGTATATTATAGACCATTGTTAAGGAGATCAGACTTACTGTATATTATAGACCATTGTTAAGGAGATCAGACTTACTGTATATTATAGACCATTGTTAAGGAGATCAGACTTACTGTATATTATAGACCATTGTGTTAAGAATCAGACTAAATAAAGTAAATATATAATCAAATCTCCTGAAGACTAGATTGCATAAATCTGCCCAACAATCTTGTTGGGGGCCAAAAAAAACCAAGTGGGATGCATGCCAGCAAAGCCACTAAGTCAGAACCAGAGGAGAAAATAAAGGGGGCATATAAAGTAGACAATGAAAGCTCTTACAATATTCAATGACTACATTTCTCTAGAACAGGTGATAGGCTACATGTGCACCACCAAGTCAGAACAGCAGGTGAAATTAAGAGGGGTAAATAGAACAAATTATTAGGGTGAGGCACATGGGCTACTAACAGCTTACTACACAACATACACTTAGTATTACTTTCTTAGCTACAGTATACACATCTCCCTGGCATATTACATCATTTATGCAGCAGCATAGAAAACAGTTTTGGACTCACCTTGTTGTGCTGTGCTCACTTGAACAGGAAGTTGGCACGGCCGTTGGCACGGTCCTTCGTGGGGAAAATTTTGTCATCAAAGCCTGGAATTTTCTGGATTTATGGTGCTTTCAAAACAACTGGAACTCGGAAAAAACAAGGTCAAATCATGATGAGGTCATTGAGCTTCAGGTCGTTTCTCTAGAAAGAGGATTTACAATTCAGAGTTGGATGACCGTTCAACACGTGTTGTTAAATTTCCAACTTGTTGTGTTTATGTCCAATGGCCGATGAGCCAATATGGCCGATATGTTTTGTCTATTATTTCTCATCATATGATTTGCCAGTAGATTTTCAACTTGATTCATGATGATGACTGTCTAGCTTGCAAGCTAAGATTTTGAAGGTATGATGTTGACATGATCAGTCCAATCAAAGCTACTGTACATATGTGATTTGACGTCATTTTATCTGTGGCCAATGACTTTGAGCCTTCTTAGATGGGCATTTCTAATGTAACTCTATGGCAACACCCAAGGGGCTAGAATTCTCGAGGTCTCCCCTTAGACTTGGAGGTGACGTAGTTTCCCCATGGGTGACAGAACACTGAGTCAATCAAGGCGCAACGCTTGTATTTTCTGCTGGCTTGCCCCACCACCACTAAAAAGCACTGAGCTGGGCTGAAACACCTGCTTTTTTTTTAATTGCCTTACTCAATAAATCAAAAAAGCAACCATGTTTCTATAGAGCTTTATTAATTCAGTGATATATATATATTATAAAAAATTACATTGTTTGCAAACTGATATGTGTCACATATGAATGCCAAAATAACATACACAACAAGCAAGCCACCATTTTTGGGTGGGATTTGATTTATGTTGGTAAAGATATGGGGCTCATAACAGCTCCACCTGCCCTGAATCACTGCACCCCTGCGTGTCACGAACTGAACATGATCTAACTAAGCCATCTCGGCCTGGAAACAGTTCCTCAATCTTTCCTAGTTTCCAGGTTTGTCTGGGTAGGTTATCTTCTCCAATGAGTACAACGTCACCCGCTTTCAGTGGGGTGGGCTGTGGTGTGTCACAGCGGTGTGCTGACTTTAGATCCAGCAAGTAGTCTCTTCGCCAACTGTTCCAGAAACTGGTCACAAGTCTCTGCCTGTACTTCCATCTGCGTGTCATTTCCCGCTTGTTTAACGTTGGGTGCTGAGTGTCACTTGCTCCAGAATGCATCATCTTCTCATGGTGGTACTGTATCAGCATTTCTGAGTATCTGTACTTATTGGGCAGAACCCATGGGTGCTGCTCTCTGAATGTGAAGTTGGACTGTTGCAGTCTTCCTCCTACACTGAGCAGTTCGTGTTCGTCCAGGAAAGGTTTCAGTTCTCTGATTTTCCAACAGCATCTTACCTGCATTGCTCTGTACCAAAACAATTGTTGTTAAATGTAACGTAAACAAGTATTCTTACTAAAATAAGCTTTCGTATCAAACCCGACGTCCCGAGTCATTACTAAGAAGTTAGTTAATCTAAAATTTGGTGCCGAAACCCGGGATATGAGCTGCGACGAAGAAGTGGCTGAAATGGCTGAGGAGGAACGTCGGCATGAAGCAGAAAGAATGAGACGAAAGCGGGGTACCATTCGAGGCGCAACAACGCGGATTTTGAATCAGATTGACGTGGAAATATCCCAGTCAAATCCGGATACCGATCACTTGAGTACATTGTTGGAATTGCTATCCGCTAAGGAGGACAGTTTGTTTGAGCTCGATCGTGGAATTGAACAGTTAACGCCATTGGACGGATTGGAGGCAGAGATTGCATGCACGGAGGATTACAAAGAACGCATTATCATGCTGAAGAGCCGTGCACAAAGAGTGATAACGAAGAAACAGGACGTCAATCCACTACCAGCCCGGGTGAGTGACGCTAACTCAAACATATCACAGAGACAATCAGTAAGGCTACCGAAGTTGATTATTGAGAAATTCTATGGAGATGTCAGTATGTGGCAGGAGTTTTGGAGCCAATATGAGACTGCTATTCACAACAATGATTCCCTGTGTAAAAAAGAGAAGTTTACCTATCTGAAAACATATCTCACTGGACCAGCTGCAAAGGCAGTAGCAGGACTGATGTTAACAGACAGTAACTATGATAATGCAATCACTCTACTCAAGAGCAGATTTGGAAGGAAAGATCTTGTGATTAGTGCTCATATGTCAAAGCTGCTGAATCTCACACCTGTGAAGAAATCCTCTGATCTAAATGCATTGAGGCAGCTATATGATGAATGTGAAATTCAGATTAGGAGCCTGGAATCACTGGGTGTAATGTCAGAAACCTATGGAAGCCTACTATTCCCAATCTTACTGCAGATGATTCCAGAGGACATAGCTCTTGACTATAGTCGTCAGAGGGGAGTAGATGATGAATGGAAAGTGTCTGAGATTATCAGTTTCCTACAGAAAGAGGTTCAGAGCAGGGAGAGAGCGCTACAAATGACAAGATCATACAACCAACAGAAAGAGAGCAAACCATGGAACAAGTCATGCTTCTCCAATGAAATGAAAACAAAAAGACCCAACATGCCCTCTGCTGCAGCACTGCATACAACCAGCCAGAAGGAACAACAAACGTGTCTATTTTGTGACAGTGCAGATCACAAATCAGAAAACTGCACTGACTACAATATTGCTACACGCAAAGAGAAACTAAAGAACATGGGAAGATGCTTTGTATGTTTAGGACAGAGACACATAGCAAAATTCTGTAAAGTCAAAGATGTGTCATGTGCAACATGTGGAAGCAGACATCACATTGCGGTTTGTACCAGTAAGAGGAGGGAGGTGCAACCCCCTACTGTTTCTGTAGATGCTGTTGTTTCCTCAGTTATTCCCCATTCAGTGAAGATGAAACCAGATGGACAGAACACTGTGTTGCTACAAACGGCAAAGGCATGGGTAGAAGGCCCATCGGGCAGGAAGATAGCTCGTTGCTTACTAGATGGAGGCAGTCAGAGAAGCTTCATACATGAAAACCTTGTGAAGGGCTTGAAGCTACCAGTAATCAGACAAGAGGCACTCACTCTTCACACGTTTGGCTCCTCTGCCCCAACCAGAGTGGTATTTGGAGCTTCCCCAAGTCCATTTTTGCTGGCAGCTACAATCAGGAAGCACCTGAAACAATATGAAACAGAACAACCAGAAGTTGTAGAGATACTGAGAGAGTCACTCTACGTAGATGACTTCATTGCAAGTTCACGCAATGTTGAAGAGGCTTACCTTGTGACAACAACTGCAAAGCGAATGCTGTCGAATGCAGGCATGGACCTCTGCAAGTGGATGACAAATTCTCCTGAATTGAAAACAAAATGGGAGGAGAGTACGACAACTGACCACACATTGACGCTAGAAACACAAGGATTAGCGCTGAAGGTTTTAGGTTTAGTATGGAGGCCGGAAACGGATGACTTTGTGTTTGACCTCAGGCCACTACTGAGCATTCTAAAGCAAAAGGAAAACACGAAGAGAAGTGTTCTGCAGTCGTCTGCACGTATCTTCGACCCTCTTGGTTTCTTAACTCCCTTCACCATCAGGATCAAGTGCATGTTCCAGGAAATGTGGGAGAGGGGACTCAGCTGGGACGAAGAATTACCACCTGATCTGACACGAGAATGGCAACAGTGGTGTTCAGAACTACCCCAGTTACACCAGCTCACCATACCAAGGTGGTACAGAACAGACATGCGGCCACAGAATAACCACACCCTGAAACTACACGTGTTCTGTGATGCAAGTGAAAGGGCTTACAGTGCAGTAGCTTACTTGCAAGGTGAGTCACAAGACAGGGAAACAACAAGTCTAGTCGCATCCAAGTCCAGGGTAGCCCCACTTAAGAAAATGACGCTGCCACGCCTGGAGCTCATGGGAGCTGTGATTGGAGCGAGACTAGCAAACAACTTGATGACCACACTGAAAATGGAAGAAAAACAGATTAACATGTGGACAGACTCGATGATCGTGCTGCATTGGATTTGCAGCTCAGCTCAGAAATGGAAACAGTTTGTTGCGAACAGAGTGACGGAGATCCAGTCCTTGACCAATCCAGAGTCATGGTCACATATTGAAGGGAAAACGAATCCAGCTGACCTCCCTACAAGAGGACAAACTGTTAGAAACTTGACACAGAGCGAGCTATGGTGGAATGGACCCAGAATTCTGACATCACCCAATCAGTCCGAAGAGACTGATGATAACAAGGTCCCGGGTTTCGGCACCAAATTTTAGATTAACTGACTTCTTAGTAATGACTCGGGACGTCGGGTTTGATACGAAAGCTTATTTTAGTAAGAATACTTGTTTACGTTACATTTAACAACAATTGTTTTGGTACAGAGCAATGCAGGTAAGATGCTGTTGGAAAGTCAGTCACAATCACTAGCACCTGCACATAATTGGCGCGTTATCACTCATTCCTCTCGCAAGGCATTCTGGGACTTGCAGTCAAAAAGCGTAATTCAACACAACCCAATACAATTACATATGCAAATAAATCTAAAGAAATATCTTTAGATACAGTTCAAAGAATAAACTTAAACATTAACTCTGTAACACATTAAAGTTACAACATCCTCCCCCCCCGATGAACAATTGTGTTCATCTAGATCTCTAGGCAGTATATCAACTGAATAGGTCTCCTCAACAAAGTCCCCGAAGCAGTACGAACTGAACATGATCTAACTAAGCCATCTCGGCCTGGAAACAGTTCCTCAATCTTTCCTAGTTTCCAGGTTTGTCTGGGTAGGTTATCTTCTCCAAGGAGTACAACGTCACCCGCTTTCAGTGGGGTGGGCTGTGGTGTGTCACAGCGGTGTGCTGACTTTAGATCCAGCAAGTAGTCCCTTCGCCAACTGTTCCAGAAACTGGTCACAAGTCTCTGCCTGTACTTCCATCTGCGTGTCATTTCCCGCTTGTTTAACGTTGGGTGCTGAGTGTCAGCTGGAAATGGCTTTGGAGGCAAAGAGGTTAGTCTTTTACCCACCAGGAAGTGTGCTGGTTCATCCACCTCATTGTGCACGAAGGTCAGAGGCCTAGAATTTAGGATAGCTTCAACCTCTGTCAGGACTGTGCATATCTCTTCAAAATTAAGTGAAGCTCTCCCAAGAACCTTTCGCAGGCATGTTTTTACTGACCTGACGAGTCTTTCCCAGAATCCGCCCCACCAGGCTGCTCGCTCTGCGATGAACCTCCAGGTGATGCCCCTTTCTGAGAAGAACGCCAAGAGTTGGGGCTCTTCGATTGCCTTCCACAGCTCTTTCAAGTCCTGATCAGCTCTCTTGAACGTTTTTGCATTGTCTGAGTAGATTACATTACATAATCCTCTCCTTGAGATGAATCTTTTTAGAGCTAACAAGAATGTCTCTGTTGACTGATCTGAGACCAGTTCCAAATGCACTGCTCTGGTTACAGCACAAGTGAACAGTGCAATGTATGACTTCTTCACAGAACCATTTTCTTTCACATAGAGCGGTCCTGCAAAATCCACACCTGTGACTTCGAATGGTGGGGATTCAGTTATTCTGTCTTTTGGTAAAGGCGCAGTGACCTGCTGTCCGGCCCTTGCCTTGAATCTCTTGCACACTATACATCTTGCCACTGTGCTCTTGACTAGCTGCCTAGCACTCAAGATCCAGTATCGCTCTCTGATTTGTACTAGAGTGTCTCTTACTCCAGAATGCATCACCTTCTCATGTTGGTACTGTATCAGCATTTCTGAGTATCTGGACTTATTGGGCAGAATCCATGGGTGCTGCTCTCTGAATGTGAAGTTGGACTGTTGCAGTCTTCCTCCTACACTGAGTAGTTCGTGTTCGTCCAGGAAAGGTTTCAGTTCTCTGATTTTACAGTCATTGTTTAGGCTTTTTCCTGCCTTCAGTAGTTTGATCTCCTGTCCGAAACTCTGTTGTTGTGTTACCTTAATCCAGTACTTTTCTGCATCGAACAGTTCGTCAGCAGTCAGTTCACCTTGCATCTTTATGGTTGTACGAGCATTGGCTATGAATCTCTTTATCCAGGCGGTGACTCTGAACACTCTTTTCAGTTTGCTGTACCTTTCAAGCTCCAACACAGGTTCAGTGCTGTCTGTGCTGTTTGCTGCGAGTTGTACAGTAGCCTGGCAACTGGACTTGAGTTCTATATTCACCTCATCCGGAACCTTGTTATCATCAGTCTCTTCGGACTGATTGGGTGATGTCAGAATTCTGGGTCCATTCCACCATAGCTCGCTCTGTGTCAAGTTTCTAACAGTTTGTCCTCTTGTAGGGAGGTCAGCTGGATTCGTTTTCCCTTCAATATGTGACCATGACTCTGGATTGGTCAAGGACTGGATCTCCGTCACTCTGTTCGCAACAAACTGTTTCCATTTCTGAGCTGAGCTGCAAATCCAATGCAGCACGATCATCGAGTCTGTCCACATGTTAATCTGTTTTTCTTCCATTTTCAGTGTGGTCATCAAGTTGTTTGCTAGTCTCGCTCCAATCACAGCTCCCATGAGCTCCAGGCGTGGCAGCGTCATTTTCTTAAGTGGGGCTACCCTGGACTTGGATGCGACTAGACTTGTTGTTTCCCTGTCTTGTGACTCACCTTGCAAGTAAGCTACTGCACTGTAAGCCCTTTCACTTGCATCACAGAACACGTGTAGTTTCAGGGTGTGGTTATTCTGTGGCCGCATGTCTGTTCTGTACCACCTTGGTATGGTGAGCTGGTGTAACTGGGGTAGTTCTGAACACCACTGTTGCCATTCTCGTGTCAGATCAGGTGGTAATTCTTCGTCCCAGCTGAGTCCCCTCTCCCACATTTCCTGGAACATGCACTTGATCCTGATGGTGAAGGGAGTTAAGAAACCAAGAGGGTCGAAGATACGTGCAGACGACTGCAGAACACTTCTCTTTGTGTTTTCCTTTTGCCTTAGAATGCTCAGTAACGGCCTGAGGTCAAACACAAAGTCATCCGTTTCCGGCCTCCATACTAAACCTAAAACCTTCAGCGCTAATCCTTGTGTTTCTAGCGTCAATGGGTGTTCAGTTGTCGTACTCTCCTCCCATTTTGTTTTCAATTCAGGAGAATTTGTCATCCACTTGCAGAGGTCCATGCCTGCATTCGACAGCATTCGCTTTGCAGTTGTTGTCACAAGGTAAGCCTCTTCAACATTGCGTGAACTTGCAATGAAGTCATCTACGTAGAGTGACTCTCTCAGTATCTCTACAACTTCTGGTTGTTCTGTTTCATATTGTTTCAGGTGCTTCCTGATTGTAGCTGCCAGCAAAAATGGACTTGGGGAAGCTCCAAATACCACTCTTTTCATCCTCAGCACACGCAGCTCCTCTTCATTTTCTCCTCTTGGTGGGCCAGTGAGCCATAGAAATCTCACGGCGTCTCTGTCTCTCTCTGCAAGGGATATCTGCAGGAAAGCTTTCTTGATGTCTGCCATGAATGCGATCTCATGTAGTCTGAACTTTATCAGAACGCTGAGCAGATCCGGATTCAGGTTCGGTCCTGTGAGTAGACAGTCATTGAGAGATGGACAGCCATCTTCATGGGACGAGGCATCAAACACCACTCTCAGTTTTGTTGTCACCTTATCTTCTCGGAGTACTGCATGGTGAGGTAAGTAGTATTTTACGTTGTCTGCACTTGATGCGTTGTCCTTGGGCACGTCCTCTGCCATATCTTGTTGTAAGTAGTCTTCTACTACTTCATTGTATCTGCTGTACAACGTCACATCCTTCTTCAGCCTTTTCTTCAGACATTCAAACCGTTTCTTGGCGATTCTATAGTTGTCTTGGAGTTCTGACATTTCTCGTTTCCATGGCAACTCCACATGGTATCGCCCATCTTTGAAGGTGGTTGTTTCCTCAAACCTTTGTAGAGCCTCGGTTTCCTCTGGGTTCTGTGTTTTCTCTCTTAGAATACCCAGAGACTCAAGCTCCCAGAATGCATGCAATTGCTTGGAGACTAGTGTGTCTTCATCAAGTGGGATGAACATGCAAGTTGCCTCGGCGACACTTGACATGGACACGGGTCCCTGCACCGACCATCCAAAGGTGCTCTCTAAAGCAACTAGCGTCTCCGTCAGTCGCTCCACTCTGCCTGATACTATCTGCCAGTAGTAGTCTGCTCCTATCAGGACAGAGAGTTCAGGATCATTGTCATCTCCTGGAAAGTCTGCGAGCTGCAGTCCCCTTTTACTGAGCTCATACTGAATCCGTTCACCAGGAACCTTCATCACAGCTGTGCACACTTGTGGGGTTTCAATTGCCTCTATCTCTATTCTCTGCTGTTTGTCCCAGACATTCTCCAAGATGACTTTCACTGTGTTGCGTTGGGATGTTGCTGGGGCAGAGGAGCCAAACGTGTGAAGAGTGAGTGCCTCTTGTCTGATTACTGGTAGCTTCAAGCCCTTCACAAGGTTTTCATGTATGAAGCTTCTCTGACTGCCTCCATCTAGTAAGCAACGAGCTATCTTCCTGCCCGATGGGCCTTCTACCCATGCCTTTGCCGTTTGTAGCAACACAGTGTTCTGTCCATCTGGTTTCATCTTCACTGAATGGGGAATAACTGATGAAACAACAGCATCTACAGAAACAGTAGGGGGTTGCACCTCCCTCCTCTTACTGGTACAAACCGCAATGTGATGTCTGCTTCCACATGTTGGACATGACACATCTTTGACTTTACAGAATTTTGCTATGTGTCTCTGTCCTAAACATACAAAGCATCTTCCCATGTTCTTTAGTTTCTCTTTGCGTGTAGCAATATTGTAGTCAGTGCAGTTTTCTGATTTGTGGTCTGCACTGTCACAAAATAGACACGTTTGTTGTTCCTTCTGGCTGGTTGTATGCAGTGCTGCAGCAGAGGGCATGTTGGGTATTTTTGTTTTCATTTCATTGGAGAAGCATGACTTGTTCCATGGTTTGCTCTCTTTCTGTTGGTTGTATGATCTTGTCATTTGTAGCGCTCTCTCCCTGCTCTGAACCTCTTTCTGTAGGAAACTGATAATCTCAGACACTTTCCATTCATCATCTACTCCCCTCTGACGACTATAGTCAAGAGCTATGTCCTCTGGAATCATCTGCAGTAAGATTGGGAATAGTAGGCTTCCATAGGTTTCTGACATTACACCCAGTGATTCCAGGCTCCTAATCTGAATTTCACATTCATCATATAGCTGCCTCAATGCATTTAGATCAGAGGATTTCTTCACAGGTGTGAGATTCAGCAGCTTTGACATATGAGCACTAATCACAAGATCTTTCCTTCCAAATCTGCTCTTGAGTAGAGTGATTGCATTATCATAGTTACTGTCTGTTAACATCAGTCCTGCTACTGCCTTTGCAGCTGGTCCAGTGAGATATGTTTTCAGATAGGTAAACTTCTCTTTTTTACACAGGGAATCATTGTTGTGAATAGCAGTCTCATATTGGCTCCAAAACTCCTGCCACATACTGACATCTCCATAGAATTTCTCAATAATCAACTTCGGTAGCCTTACTGATTGTCTCTGTGATATGTTTGAGTTAGCGTCACTCACCCGGGCTGGTAGTGGATTGACGTCCTGTTTCTTCGTTATCACTCTTTGTGCACGGCTCTTCAGCATGATAATGCGTTCTTTGTAATCCTCCGTGCATGCAATCTCTGCCTCCAATCCGTCCAATGGCGTTAACTGTTCAATTCCACGATCGAGCTCAAACAAACTGTCCTCCTTAGCGGATAGCAATTCCAACAATGTACTCAAGTGATCGGTATCCGGATTTGACTGGGATATTTCCACGTCAATCTGATTCAAAATCCGCGTTGTTGCGCCTCGAATGGTAACCCGCTTTCGTCTCATTCTTTCTGCTTCATGCCGACGTTCCTCCTCAGCCATTTCAGCCACTTCTTCGTCGCAGCTCATATCCCGGGTTTCGGCACCAAATTTTAGATTAACTAACTTCTTAGTAATGACTCGGGACGTCGGGTTTGATACGAAAGCTTATTTTAGTAAGAATACTTGTTTACGTTACATTTAACAACAATTGTTTTGGTACAGAGCAATGCAGGTAAGATGCTGTTGGAAAGTCAGTCACAATCACCTGCACATAATTGGCGCGTTATCACTCATTCCTCTCGCAAGGCATTCTGGGACTTGCAGTCAAAAAGCGTAATTCAACACAACCCAATACAATTACATATGCAAATAAATCTAAAGAAATATCTTTAGATACAGTTCAAAGAATAAACTTAAACATTAACTCTGTAACACATTAAAGTTACAACACTCGTTGAGAGCCCTGCAATAATGAGGCTGGTCGACCCCACACTCTTGAGTGTTGGGCCAAGAGCTCTGACATACAGAAACCAACAGAGGTCTCATATAGTAAACCTATTAATGCTTTGTCATGGCTGGTTCCACCACAACTGACTCAATGTGTCAAACCAACACATATCTAGTGGATGAGGTGGCCAACTAGTCAGAGTCCTCTGTGTTCTCCTACGAGAACTAAGAACAGTTGGTTCTTAGAATAGAGGATGAGGAGAGACTTTGTTCGGAACAGACAAGATGTGGTGAATTAGGTGCAGAGTAATGTGAAAACAGCAATTTACACAACCAGAGTAACACGATTGTACACACCTATCATTTAAAGTAATGCTACTACATATTTTTCATAGCAAACACCCTGGATAGAGAGGTTTACACACTAGAGAGATATTCATACCAAACACCCTGGAAAGAGAGGTTTACACACTAGAGAGATATTCTACATTGCTGCTCCATTGTGTCTTACTGAACATGACCATGATTAGAATGAAACATCATGTTGTGTTTGACACAGGGACACTGAGGAGTCTTCATACCAAACCCTAAACCCTGGATAGAGGGGCTCAGTGAATGTGGAGGTGAATGTGTACAGGTGGGTCAGTGTGTCAGAGGAGACTCTGTAGAATGACAAAGTGCCGGCTGGCCAGTCCAGATACACTCCTACTCTATGGAAGCTGGAGGGGCGGACGTCTATGGCAATGGGATTATTATTGTGACAGGCAATGTAACTGTTGTCATAGCAGAAAAGTGTCCAGGACGTGTCATTGTATCCAAGACAAAAGTCATTAGCCCTTCCTTTCCTGCTGATTCCTTTATATGTCACTCCTATATCAACCCTTCTCCCACTCCACTCTACCTCCCAGTAACAGCGCCCAGTCAGACCCTCTCTACACAGCACCTGTTCATAGTTCTCAAATCTCTCTGGGTCATCAGGATACGGCTGCTCCTCTCTCCTCAGTGTCACTTTTCTGTTCTCCTCAGACAGAGAGAGGAGTCGGTATACTGTGTTCGGGTCCAGTGTGAGATCACAGACATCTGATGGATGAAACCAGACACAATATTAGAAATCATCATCATTCACATTAGAACGTTAACTCACTTTTCACGAATTCATTTAATGTAGATGTTTCTAGGTATCAAAAGGATAAGTTAATTAAGGTAACTTGAGACTTGTTGAATGATCACACACACACACACACACACACGTATGCATCATGAACACAAACACACATTTATTATGTAAAACGAGCATGCCACACACATTGTCAAATCAATTCTTTTTAAACTTTAGTGTCCCTGATTTCTGCTTCTGTAGAACTACAGCTGATATTTAATATGACCAAGTAAGTAATGATGGTGGTCTTTGACTTTGACTTAACTTGAATTAAGACTTGTTCTTAGTCATATTCTTCACAGCTGTCAACACTCACATTTTCTAAGTCCAGGTTTCATTGTGTACTCTCCACCATGTTCCACACTGTAGCGGTAAGCAGAAGAACAGACAGTCATTGAGGGATACATGCGAGCTCACACACACAGTCAGCATATACCTTTGTCTAAGTGGTGGTAAGAATGTTTGTTTTAACTAGCCTGATAAGTGAAACATGTCTGATATGAACATTGATATAAACCCTCTACATACTTGAGTTTCTCCAGTCTGCAGTGTGGATCCTGCAGTCCAGCAGAGAGCAGGCTGACTCCTGAGTCTCCTGCGTGATTGTAGCTCAGGTCCAGCTCTCTCAGGTGTGAGGGGTTTGACCTCAGAGCTGAGGCCAGAGAAGCACAGCCTTCCTCTGTGACGAGACAGTGTGACAGCCTGCAAAGAGTCAAATCATATTAAAATCACACTGCTATTCTTTGGTGGTGAAGATAGTGGCAGTATATTTTTTCAACATATTCAGATATATCAGTGTCCTGAAACATGCAACATCTATTCATCAATGAATGTATGATTATTAGAATTTACAAATTATCAAAGTATTGCCTGCAGGTAGAAAAATGCATATTACAAATATTTGAGTACTGACCAGACAAGTTTAAAAAGCAGTGTCAGTCAAAGGTATTAGTGTCACGGCCGTCAAAAGGACCAAAGTGCAGCGTGGTGAGCGTACATTTTCTTCATTTTGGAATGACGCCAACAAAACAACAAACAAAGAACCATCCGTGAAGCTTACAGGGCAACAGGGCCACTGACAAAAGTCAACCTCCCACTCTGAAAGGAGGGAAAAAGGGCTACCTAAGTATGATTCCCAATCAGAGACAACGATAGACAGCTGTCCCTGACTGAGAACCACACCCAGCGAAAACATAGAATGCCCACCCCACATCACACCCTGACCTAACCAAATAGAGACATAAAAAGGATGACTGAGTGTTATCCAGTCTTCTCTCTCTCTCTCTCTCTGCCACAATGATGGGATTGTTTTGTGACCATGAATGTAAGAGTGACAAACTAACAAAACTGTTTATTTGTCTTCCTCTAGTGGTAGATTGTGATAATGTCTGTAGTATCTCCCTGTCTCTCTTCGCTCCTCTCTCCGTCTCCACACTCCCCTATCTCTCACAAACAAAGACTCTGACCTGTCCAATGAGCCAAACTGGTTAAAGAATCCCTCTCTCTCTATCTCTCTCTCTCTCTCTCTCTCTCTCTCTCTCTCCTCTCTCTCTCTCCTCTCTCTCGCTCTCTATCCAGCCCTCTCTCTCCCCCACCATCTCTCTCTCTCTCTCACTCTCTCTCTCCTCTCTCTCGCTCTCTATCCAGCCCTCTCTCTCTCCCACCATCTCTCTCACTCTCTCTCTCTCTCTCTCTCTCTCTCTCTCACTCTATCTCGTTCTCCCCCCCCTCTCTCTCTCTCTCTCTGTCAATTCAATTCAATTCAATTCAATTCAAGGGCTTTATTGGCATGGGAAACATGTGTTAACATTGCCAAAGCAAGTGAGGTAGATAATATATAAAGTGGATATATAAAATGAAATAAACAATAAAAATGAACAGTAAACATTACACATACAGAAGTTTCAAAACAATAAAGACATTACAAATGTCATAGTATATATATACAGTGTTTTAACAATGTACAAATGGTTAAAGGACACAAGATAAAATAAATAAGCATAAATATGGGTTGTAATGGTGTTTGTTCTTCACTGGCTGCCTTTCTCGTGGCAACAGGTCACACATCTTGCTGCTGTGATGGCACACTGTGGAATTTCACCCAGTAGATATGGGAGTTTATCAAAATTGGATTTGTTTTCGAATTCTTTGTGGATCTGTGTAATCTGAGGGAAATATGTCTTTCTAATATGGTCATACATTGGGCAGGAGGTTAGGAAGTGCAGCTCAGTTTCCACCTCATTTTGTGGGCAGTGAGCACATAGCCTGTCTTCTCTTGAGAGCCATGTCTGCCTACGGCGGCCTTTCTCAATAGCAAGGCTATGCTCACTAAGTCTGTATATAGTCAAAGCTTTCCTTAATTTTGGGTCAGTCACAGTGGTCAGGTTTTCTGCCGCTGTGTACTCTCTGTGTAGGGCCAAATAGCATTCTAGTTTGCTCTGTTTTTTTTGTTAATTCTTTCCAATGTGTCAAGTAATTATCTTTTTGTTTTCTCATTATTTGGTTGGGTCTAATTGTGCTGCTGTCCTGGGGCTCTGTAGGGTGTGTTTGTGAACAGAGCCCCAGGACCAGCTTGCTTAGGGGACTCTTCTCCAGGTTCATCTCTCTGTAGGTGATGGCTTTGTTATGGAAGGTTTGGGAATCGCTTCCTTTTAGGTGGTTGTAGAATTTAATGTCTCTTTTCTGGATCTTGATAATTAGTGGGTATCGGCCTAATTCTGCTCTGCATGCATTATTTGGTGTTCTACGTTGTACAGAGAGGATATTTTTGCAGAATTCTGCGTGCAGAGTCTCAATTTGGTGTTTGTCCCATTTTGTGAAGTCTTGGTTGGTGAGCGGACCACACACCTCACAACCATAAAGGGCAATGGGCTCTATGACTGATTCAAGTATTTTTTTAGCCAAATCCTAATTGGTATGTTGAAATGTATGTTCCTTTTGATGGCACAGAATGCCCTTCTTGCCTTGTCTCTCTGATCGTTCAAAGCTTTGTGGAAGTTACCTGTGGCGCTGATGTTTAGGCCAAGGTATGTATAGTTTTTTGTGTGCTCTATGGCAACAGTGTCTAGGTGGAATTTGTATTTTGTGGTCCTGGTGACTGGACCTTTTTTGGAACACCATTATTTTGGTCTTACTGAGATTTACTGTCAGGGCCCAGGTCTGACAGAATCTGTGCATAAGATCTAGGTGCTAGATCTAGGTGCTAGACATTTGACTTCGGATTCTAGTAGGGTGAGGCCGGGTGCTGCAGACTTTTCTAGTGCCCGCGCCAATTCGTTGATATATATGTTGAAGAGGGTGGGGCTTAAGCTGCATCCCTGTCTCACCCCACGACCTTGTGTGAAGAAATGTGTGTGTTTTTTGCCAATTTTAACACTTGTTGTTTGTGTACATGGATTTTATAATGTCGTATGTTTTACCCCCAACACCACTTTCCATCAGTTTGTATAGCAGACTCTCAGACTCTCCCAAATTGAGTCGAAGGCTTTTTTGAAATCAACAAAGCATGAGAAGACTTTGCCTTTGTTTTGGTTTGTTTGGTTGTCAATTAGGGTGTGCAGGGTGAATACATGGTCTGTTGTACAGTAATTTGGTAAAAAGCCAATTTGACATTTGCTCAGTACATTGTTTTCATTGAGGAAATGTACGAGTCTGCTGTTAATGATAATGCAGAGGATTTTCCCAAGGTTATTGTTGACGCATATTCCACGGTAGTTATTGGGGTCAAATTTGTCTCCACTTTTGTGGATTGGGGTGATCAGTCCTTGGTTCCAAATATTGGGGAAGATGCCAGAGCTAAGGATGATGTTAACCCTAACCCTAACCCTAACCCTAACCCTAACCCTAACCCTAACCCTAACCCTAACCCTAACCCTAACCCTAACCCTAACCCTAACCCTAACCCTAACCCTAACCCTAACCCTAACCCTAACCCTAACCCTAACCCTAACCCTAACCCTAACCCTAACCCTAACCCTAACCCTAACCCTAACCCTAACCCTAACCCTAACCCTAACCCTAACCCTAACCCTAACCCTAACCCTAACCCTAACCCTAACCCTAACCCTAACCCTAACCCTAACCCTAACCCTAACCCTAACCCTAACCCTAACCCTAACCCTAACCCTAACCCTAACCCTAACCCTAACCCTAACCCTAACCCTAACCCTAACCCTAACCCTAACCCTAACCCTAACCCTAACCCTAACCCTAACCCTAACCCTAACCCTAACCCTAACCCTAACCCTAACCCTAACCCTAACCCTAACCCTAACCCTAACCCTAACCCTAACCCTAACCCTAACCCTAACCCTAACCCTAACCCTAACCCTAACCCTAACCCTAACCCTAACCCTAACCCTAACCCTAACCCTAACCCTAACCCTAACCCTAACCCTAACCCTAACCCTAACCCTAACCCTAACCCTAACCCTAACCCTAACCCTAACCCTAACCCTAACCCTAACCCTAACCCTAACCCTAACCCTAACCCTAACCCTAACCCTAACCCTAACCCTAACCCTAACCCTAACCCTAACCCTAACCCTAACCCTAACCCTAACCCTAACCCTAACCCTAACCCTAACCCTAACCCTAACCCTAACCCTAACCCTAACCCTAACCCTAACCCTAACCCTAACCCTAACCCTAACCCTAACCCTAACCCTAACCCTAACCCTAACCCTAACCCTAACCCTAACCCTAACCCTAACCCTAACCCTAACCCTAACCCTAACCCTAACCCTAACCCTAACCCTAACCCTAACCCTAACCCTAACCCTAACCCTAACCCTAACCCTAACCCTAACCCTAACCCTAACCCTAACCCTAACCCTAACCCTAACCCTAACCCTAACCCTAACCCTAACCCTAACCCTAACCCTAACCCTAACCCTAACCCTAACCCTAACCCTAACCCTAACCCTAACCCTAACCCTAACCCTAACCCTAACCCTAACCCTAACCCTAACCCTAACCCTAACCCTAACCCTAACCCTAACCCTAACCCTAACCCTAACCCTAACCCTAACCCTAACCCTAACCCTAACCCTAACCCTAACCCTAACCCTAACCCTAACCCTAACCCTAACCCTAACCCTAACCCTAACCCTAACCCTAACCCTAACCCTAACCCTAACCCTAACCCTAACCCTAACCCTAACCCTAACCCTAACCCTAACCCTAACCCTAACCCTAACCCTAACCCTAACCCTAACCCTAACCCTAACCCTAACCCTAACCCTAACCCTAACCCTAACCCTAACCCTAACCCTAACCCTAACCCTAACCCTAACCCTAACCCTAACCCTAACCCTAACCCTAACCCTAACCCTAACCCTAACCCTAACCCTAACCCTAACCCTAACCCTAACCCTAACCCTAACCCTAACCCTAACCCTAACCCTAACCCTAACCCTAACCCTAACCCTAACCCTAACCCTAACCCTAACCCTAACCCTAACCCTAACCCTAACCCTAACCCTAACCCTAACCCTAACCCTAACCCTAACCCTAACCCTAACCCTAACCCTAACCCTAACCCTAACCCTAACCCTAACCCTAACCCTAACCCTAACCCTAACCCTAACCCTAACCCTAACCCTAACCCTAACCCTAACCCTAACCCTAACCCTAACCCTAACCCTAACCCTAACCCTAACCCTAACCCTAACCCTAACCCTAACCCTAACCCTAACCCTAACCCTAACCCTAACCCTAACCCTAACCCTAACCCTAACCCTAACCCTAACCCTAACCCTAACCCTAACCCTAACCCTAACCCTAACCCTAACCCTAACCCTAACCCTAACCCTAACCCTAACCCTAACCCTAACCCTAACCCTAACCCTAACCCTAACCCTAACCCTAACCCTAACCCTAACCCTAACCCTAACCCTAACCCTAACCCTAACCCTAACCCTAACCCTAACCCTAACCCTAACCCTAACCCTAACCCTAACCCTAACCCTAACCCTAACCCTAACCCTAACCCTAACCCTAACCCTAACCCTAACCCTAACCCTAACCCTAACCCTAACCCTAACCCTAACCCTAACCCTAACCCTAACCCTAACCCTAACCCTAACCCTAACCCTAACCCTAACCCTAACCCTAACCCTAACCCTAACCCTAACCCTAACCCTAACCCTAACCCTAACCCTAACCCTAACCCTAACCCTAACCCTAACCCTAACCCTAACCCTAACCCTAACCCTAACCCTAACCCTAACCCTAACCCTAACCCTAACCCTAACCCTAACCCTAACCCTAACCCTAACCCTAACCCTAACCCTAACCCTAACCCTAACCCTAACCCTAACCCTAACCCTAACCCTAACCCTAACCCTAACCCTAACCCTAACCCTAACCCTAACCCTAACCCTAACCCTAACCCTAACCCTAACCCTAACCCTAACCCTAACCCTAACCCTAACCCTAACCCTAACCCTAACCCTAACCCTAACCCTAACCCTAACCCTAACCCTAACCCTAACCCTAACCCTAACCCTAACCCTAACCCTAACCCTAACCCTAACCCTAACCCTAACCCTAACCCTAACCCTAACCCTAACCCTAACCCTAACCCTAACCCTAACCCTAACCCTAACCCTAACCCTAACCCTAACCCTAACCCTAACCCTAACCCTAACCCTAACCCTAACCCTAACCCTAACCCTAACCCTAACCCTAACCCTAACCCTAACCCTAACCCTAACCCTAACCCTAACCCTAACCCTAACCCTAACCCTAACCCTAACCCTAACCCTAACCCTAACCCTAACCCTAACCCTAACCCTAACCCTAACCCTAACCCTAACCCTAACCCTAACCCTAACCCTAACCCTAACCCTAACCCTAACCCTAACCCTAACCCTAACCCTAACCCTAACCCTAACCCTAACCCTAACCCTAACCCTAACCCTAACCCTAACCCTAACCCTAACCCTAACCCTAACCCTAACCCTAACCCTAACCCTAACCCTAACCCTAACCCTAACCCTAACCCTAACCCTAACCCTAACCCTAACCCTAACCCTAACCCTAACCCTAACCCTAACCCTAACCCTAACCCTAACCCTAACCCTAACCCTAACCCTAACCCTAACCCTAACCCTAACCCTAACCCTAACCCTAACCCTAACCCTAACCCTAACCCTAACCCTAACCCTAACCCTAACCCTAACCCTAACCCTAACCCTAACCCTAACCCTAACCCTAACCCTAACCCTAACCCTAACCCTAACCCTAACCCTAACCCTAACCCTAACCCTAACCCTAACCCTAACCCTAACCCTAACCCTAACCCTAACCCTAACCCTAACCCTAACCCTAACCCTAACCCTAACCCTAACCCTAACCCTAACCCTAACCCTAACCCTAACCCTAACCCTAACCCTAACCCTAACCCTAACCCTAACCCTAACCCTAACCCTAACCCTAACCCTAACCCTAACCCTAACCCTAACCCTAACCCTAACCCTAACCCTAACCCTAACCCTAACCCTAACCCTAACCCTAACCCTAACCCTAACCCTAACCCTAACCCTAACCCTAACCCTAACCCTAACCCTAACCCTAACCCTAACCCTAACCCTAACCCTAACCCTAACCCTAACCCTAACCCTAACCCTAACCCTAACCCTAACCCTAACCCTAACCCTAACCCTAACCCTAACCCTAACCCTAACCCTAACCCTAACCCTAACCCTAACCCTAACCCTAACCCTAACCCTAACCCTAACCCTAACCCTAACCCTAACCCTAACCCTAACCCTAACCCTAACCCTAACCCTAACCCTAACCCTAACCCTAACCCTAACCCTAACCCTAACCCTAACCCTAACCCTAACCCTAACCCTAACCCTAACCCTAACCCTAACCCTAACCCTAACCCTAACCCTAACCCTAACCCTAACCCTAACCCTAACCCTAACCCTAACCCTAACCCTAACCCTAACCCTAACCCTAACCCTAACCCTAACCCTAACCCTAACCCTAACCCTAACCCTAACCCTAACCCTAACCCTAACCCTAACCCTAACCCTAACCCTAACCCTAACCCTAACCCTAACCCTAACCCTAACCCTAACCCTAACCCTAACCCTAACCCTAACCCTAACCCTAACCCTAACCCTAACCCTAACCCTAACCCTAACCCTAACCCTAACCCTAACCCTAACCCTAACCCTAACCCTAACCCTAACCCTAACCCTAACCCTAACCCTAACCCTAACCCTAACCCTAACCCTAACCCTAACCCTAACCCTAACCCTAACCCTAACCCTAACCCTAACCCTAACCCTAACCCTAACCCTAACCCTAACCCTAACCCTAACCCTAACCCTAACCCTAACCCTAACCCTAACCCTAACCCTAACCCTAACCCTAACCCTAACCCTAACCCTAACCCTAACCCTAACCCTAACCCTAACCCTAACCCTAACCCTAACCCTAACCCTAACCCTAACCCTAACCCTAACCCTAACCCTAACCCTAACCCTAACCCTAACCCTAACCCTAACCCTAACCCTAACCCTAACCCTAACCCCTAACCCTAACCCTAACCCTAACCCTAACCCTAACCCTAACCCTAACCCTAACCCTAACCCTAACCCTAACCCTAACCCTAACCCTAACCCTAACCCTAACCCTAACCCTAACCCTAACCCTAACCCTAACCCTAACCCTAACCCTAACCCTAACCCTAACCCTAACCCTAACCCTAACCCTAACCCTAACCCTAACCCTAACCCTAACCCTAACCCTAACCCTAACCCTAACCCTAACCCTAACCCTAACCCTAACCCTAACCCTAACCCTAACCCTAACCCTAACCCTAACCCTAACCCTAACCCTAACCCTAACCCTAACCCTAACCCTAACCCTAACCCTAACCCTAACCCTAACCCTAACCCTAACCCTAACCCTAACCCTAACCCTAACCCTAACCCTAACCCTAACCCTAACCCTAACCCTAACCCTAACCCTAACCCTAACCCTAACCCTAACCCTAACCCTAACCCTAACCCTAACCCTAACCCTAACCCTAACCCTAACCCTAACCCTAACCCTAACCCTAACCCTAACCCTAACCCTAACCCTAACCCTAACCCTAACCCTAACCCTAACCCTAACCCTAACCCTAACCCTAACCCTAACCCTAACCCTAACCCTAACCCTAACCCTAACCCTAACCCTAACCCTAACCCTAACCCTAACCCTAACCCTAACCCTAACCCTAACCCTAACCCTAACCCTAACCCTAACCCTAACCCTAACCCTAACCCTAACCCTAACCCTAACCCTAACCCTAACCCTAACCCTAACCCTAACCCTAACCCTAACCCTAACCCTAACCCTAACCCTAACCCTAACCCTAACCCTAACCCTAACCCTAACCCTAACCCTAACCCTAACCCTAACCCTAACCCTAACCCTAACCCTAACCCTAACCCTAACCCTAACCCTAACCCTAACCCTAACCCTAACCCTAACCCTAACCCTAACCCTAACCCTAACCCTAACCCTAACCCTAACCCTAACCCTAACCCTAACCCTAACCCTAACCCTAACCCTAACCCTAACCCTAACCCTAACCCTAACCCTAACCCTAACCCTAACCCTAACCCTAACCCTAACCCTAACCCTAACCCTAACCCTAACCCTAACCCTAACCCTAACCCTAACCCTAACCCTAACCCTAACCCTAACCCTAACCCTAACCCTAACCCTAACCCTAACCCTAACCCTAACCCTAACCCTAACCCTAACCCTAACCCTAACCCTAACCCTAACCCTAACCCTAACCCTAACCCTAACCCTAACATTATAGACCCATGTGTGGTTGGTTCAGATAGATATGTATTCTGTACCTCTTATATACACATGCCAGCATTGTAAACAATGTCAAGTCTAGAGTGTAACACATACACACAAATGTGTGGGAATGTCACACACGCACACACAGTTTGTAATACCACCATCGATAAAAGACAGTACTGTGCAGCCGTCTTCATCGACCTGGTCAAAGCTTTCGACTCTGTCAATCATCATATTCTTATCGGCAGACTCAGTAGCCTCGGATTTTCTAATGACTGCCTTGCCTAGTTCACCAACTACTTTGCAGACAGAGTTCAGTGTGTCAAATCGGAGGGCATGTTGTCCGGTCCTCTGGCAGTCTCTATGGGGGTGCCACAGGGTTCAATTCTCGGGCCAAAACTTTTTTCTGTATATATCAATAATGTTGCTCTTGCTGCGGGCGATTCCCTGATCCACCTCTACGCAGACGACACCATTCTGTATACCTCTGGCCCTTCCTTGGACACTGTGCTATCTAACCTCCAAATGAGCTTCCATGCCATACCACACTCCTTCCGTGGCCTCCAACTGCTCTTAAACGCTAGTAAAACCAAATGCATGCTTTTCAACTGCCTGCACCCGCACGCCCGACTAGCATCACCACCCTGGATGGTTCCGACCTAGAATATGTGGACATCTATAAGTACCTAGGTGTCTGGCTAGACTGTAAACTCTCCTTCCAGACTCATATCAAACATCTCCAATCTAAAATCAAATCTAGAGTCGGCTTTCTATTTCGCAACAAAGCCTCCTTCACTCACGCCGCCAAACTTACCCTAGTAAAACTGACTATCCTACCGATCTAAAAATAGCTTCCCAATACTCTACTCAGCAAACTGGATGCAGTTTATCACAGTGCCATCCGTTTTGTCACTAAAGCACCTTATACCACCCACCACTGCGACCTGTATGCTCTAGTTGGCTGGCCCTCGCTACATATTCATCGCCAGACCCACTGGCTCCAGGTCATCTACAAGTCCATGTTAGGTAAAGCTCCGCCTTATCTCAGTTCACTGGTCACGATGGAAACACCCACCCGTAGCACGCGCTCCAGCAGGTGTATCTCACTGACCATCCCTGAAGCCAACACCTCATTTGGCCGCCTTTCCTTCCAGTTCTCTGCTGCCTGTGACGGAAACGAATTGCAAAAATTTGCCGAAGTTGGAGACTTTTATCTCCCTCACCAACTTTAAACATCTGCTATCTGAGCAGCTAACCGATCGCTGCAGCTGTACATAGTCCCTCGGTATATAGCCTACCCAATTTACCTACCTCATCCCCATACTGTTTTTATTTATTTACTTTTCTGCTATTTTGCACACCAGTGTCTCTACCTGCACATGACCATCTGATCATTTATCACTCCAGTGTTAATCTGCTAAATTGTAATTATTCGCCTACCTCCTCATGCCTTTTGCACACAATATATATAGACTCTCTTTTTTTCTTTACTGTGTTATTGACTTGTTTATTGTGTTGTTGTCTGTTCACACTACTATGCTTTATCTTGGCCAGGTCGCAGTTGTAAATGATAACTTGTTCTCAACTAGCCTACTTGGTTAAATAAAGGTGAAATAAAATACCACAACTGTCTCACAACAGTTCCTCTGTATTACAGCCCCACTCTGTGGTTAAGATCAGTATTGCAGCTCTGTCAGTCAGGCCAGTTTGGAGAGGATTAATATAAAATTATTATTAAATATTCTTTCAAAGTTTTTATTGATAAGAATTTAGACAAAGAAGCTGCAAATTGCCTTTGAACAGAAAGGGCACACGTACAAGACCCAAGTCACTAGCTGTCAAGACTTCTGCCGAAGTCGTTGCCTCTCCTTGTTCGGGCGGTGCTCGGCGTTCGACGTCACCGGTCTTCTAGCCATCATTGATCCATTTTTCATTTTCCATTGGTTTTGTCTTGTCTTCCCACACACCTGTTTTCAATCCCATTCATTAGCTGTGGTGTATTTAACCCTCTGTTTCCCCTCATGTCTTTGTCAGAGATTGTTTATTGTCAGTGTAGTGTTGTTTGTATAGGTGCGCGACGGGTCTTCGTACCCATATTTGTTTATATTCATTTTTCTATTTAGTGTAATGGAGCATGTTACTTGGACATTTATTAAAAGACTCAATTTTACACTCCGTTTGACTCTCCTGCGCCTGACTTCCCTGCCACCTTTACACATATTTCTGACACTAGCGTTGTTAAAATTATTTTACAACACTAACAACCGGGCAATACAGTAGAAGAATGACTGATACAAAGCACCATTTAGTCTAAATATAAACCCTGTTGTCTTCTCATTGATTTAGTGTAAATATAAACCCTGTTGTCTTATCATTGATTTAGTCTAAATATAAACCCTGTTGTCTTATGATTTATTTAGTGTAAATATAAACCCTGTTTAACACATCTATTAGATCCTTCAACAAGTTGGTTCTGTCTTATCATTGATTTAGTCTAAATATAAACCCTGTTTATCACATCTATTAGATCCTTCAACAAGTTGGTTCTGTCTTATCATTGATTTAGTGTAAATATAAACCCTGTTGTCTTATCATTGATTTAGTGTAAATATAAACCCTGTTTAACACATCTATTAGATCCTTCAACAAGTTGGTTCTGTCTTATCATTGATTTAGTGTAAATATAAACCCTGTTGTCTTATCATTGATTTAGTGTAAATATAAACCCTGTTTAACACATCTATTAGATCCTTCAACAAGTTGGTTCTGTCTTATCATTGATTTAGTGTAAATATAAACCCTGTTTATCACATCTATTAGATCCTTCAACAAGTTGGTTCTGTCTTATCATTGATTTAGTGTAAATATAAACCCTGTTGTCTTCTCATTGATTTAGTGTAAATATAAACCCTGTTTATCACATCTATTAGATCCTCCAACAAGTAGCTGTTGTCTTATCAGCTGAATATTAAATAATAAAACATTACTTGGACCTACTTGATTTTAAACACTGTTCCACGTAATGGAAACAGATTATCGTTATAGATGACATTACCTCCCATTCAGCTGTTTATACCTCTGCTCCAAATGTCTCATTTTGTCCCTTACATCCTGTTTGAGTTCAGTGAGTACTACTTACTGTCACTAGCAGCTGATCTATTTTGTCAGTATGAAAGATCAAACCTTCCATTATTTAACCTTGTGTTGAAACCACAGCTTCTTCAATTTACTAAAATATGGCATTATCAGAGTGCTATTCAAAAACCTACGAACTACATATTACCATTCTATCACGTTTTAGGTAAGACCCAGACTGTGTTGACGTAACAATGTTTATTAAAGCAACAGGGGAAGGCAAATGACAGATCAAGACAAGCAGGGGTCGATAATCCAGAGTTTAGGCAAAGGTACAGGATGGCAGGCAGGCTCAGGGTCAGGTCAGGCAGAGGTCGGTTACCCTGAGTAGTGGGTACAGGATGGCAGGCAGGCTCAGGGTCAGGTCAGGCAGAGGTCGGTAATCCAGAGGTGGAGCAAAGGTACAAGACGGCACGCAGGGTCAAGGACAGGCAGAGTGGTCAGGTACAGGTTCAGGTAGTAGTGGGTACAGGATGGCAAAAGGCTCAGGGTCAGGTCAGGCAGAGGTCGGTAATCCAGAGTAGAAGGCAAAGGTACAGGATGGCAGGCAGGCTCCGGGTCAGGTCGGGCAGAGGTCGGTAATCCACACCTGGAGGGGGATGGAGACAAGCACTAGGACAGTTTAAATAGATCAGGACGTGACAGTCCTGGCGTCCTACTTGGGAGCATAGCTGGGTGTCGGCGTTGGAACTTAGAGATGAGGCCTGGGTCCAGGATGTCCCTAGCGGAGACCCAGTACCTCTCCTCCGGACCATAACCCTCCCAGTGTGACAGAAAATGTATGTTTTCACCTTATTTGTTGGATATGTCACAATTATTTACCTGAACAGTGAGATATTTATGTCCTGCTATTGCTGAGTTTTATTGTGTCCACTCTAGCTTCCTGGTGATAAAACCTACAGCTGGCCTTCCAGTGACAGGATGTGGGGTTGTAACTGGGATAGAGAGGAGTAGAACAAAGGCTTCAATGGTTCTTAGACATCCTGGCCTGGGAAATTAGGCCAGGGTCGGGGGTTAAGATAACGCCATAGGCAGATAAAGACAGGATGAGCCCAGGTTGGGTTAGGGTTAACCCTCATGGTGCCCCCCAATCTATATGGGAGGGGTGGAACCAAGCATTCTGGGTATTAGATATATGAACTGTGCGTTGTCTGTATGATTCTGACTCTCAGACTAACAGTCAGAACAAGACTGGTGGGCTGACGGTCTCATTATTGCAATAATGAATCAATATTAAATGAAGATGATTGTTTGAAGAAATGACCAAGTCTCTCTCAGTAGTGAATTTCCACAACAGTTGTTAGTGTTGTTATTGTCACACCCTGACCGTAGAGAGCTTTTTATGTCTCTATTTTGGTTTGGTCAGGGTGTGATTTGGGTGGGCCTTCTATGTTCATTTTCTATGTTTTGTATGTCTTTGTATTTGGCCTAGGTGTGGTTCTCAATCAGAGGCAGCTGTCTATCGCTGTCTCTGATTGGGAACCATACTTAGGTAGCTTTTTCCCACGTGGTTTTTGTGGGTAGTTAATTTCTGTTTAGTGTTTTCACCTTACAGGACAGTTTCGGTTATTCTCTTTGTTTATTTTTGTTATAGTGTTCAGTTCCAATAAATCAAACTCTTACCACTTTACCACTTTACCACTTTACCACTTTACCACTTTACCACGCTGCGCTTTGGTCCGATGATTCCTCATCTTCAGACGACGAATACCGTTACAGTTATTAAATGGTGCTTTGCATCAGTCATTCTTCTACTGTATAGCCTGGTTGTTGTTATTAAATGGTGCTTTGCATCAGTCATTCTTCTACTGTATAGCCTGGTTGTTGTTATTAAATGGTGCTTTGTATCAGTCATTCTACTACTGTATAGCCTGGTTGTTGGTGTTGTAAAATTATTTTAACAACGCTAGTGACTTGGGTCTTGTACGTCTGCCCTTTCTGTTCAAAGGCAATTTGCAGCTTCTTTGTCTAAATTCTTATTAATAAAAACTTTGAAAGAATATTTAATAATAATTTTATATTAATCCTCTCCAAACTGGCCTGATTGACAGAGCTGCAATACTGATCTTAACCACAGAGTGGGGCTGTAATACAGAGGAACTGTTGTGAGACACTTGTGGTATTTTATTTCACCTTAATTTAACCAGGTAGGCTAGTTGAGAACAAGTTCTAATTTACAACTGCGACCTGGCCAAGATAAAGCATACCAGTGTGAATAGACAACAACACAGAGTTACACATGGAGTAAACAATTACCAAGTCAATAACACAGTAAAGAAAAAAGTCTATAGTCTATATATATTGTGTGCAATAGGCATGAGGATGTAGGTGAATAATTACAATTTAGCAGATTAACACTGGAGTGAAAAAATTATCAGATGGTCATCTGCAGGTAGAGATACTGGTGTGCAAAAGTGCAGAAAAGTAAATAAATAAAAACAGTATGGGGATGAGGTAGGTAAATTGGGTGGGCTATATACCGAGGGACTATGTACAGCTGCAGCGATCGGTTAGCTGCTCAGATAGCAGATGTTTAAAGTTGGTGAGGGAGATAAAAGTCTCCAACTTCGGCAAATTTTTGCAATTCGTTTCCGTCACAGGCAGCAGAGAACTGGAAGGAAAGGCGGCCAAATCAGGTGTTGGCTTTAGCGATGATCAGTGAGATACACCTGCTGGAGCGCGTGCTACGGGTGGGTGTTGCCATCGTGACCAGTGCACTGAGATAAGGCGGAGCTTTACCTAGCTTGGAGCCAGTGGGTCTGGCGACGAATATGTAGCGAGGGCCAGCCGACTAGAGCATACAGGTCGCAGTGGTGGGTGGTATAAGGTGCTTTAGCAACAAAACGGATGGCACTGTGATAAACTGCATCCAGTTTGCTGAGTAGAGTGTTGGAAGCTATTTTGTAGATGACATCGCCGAAGTCGAGGATCGGTAGGATAGTCAGTTTTACTAGGGTAAGTTTGGCGGCGTGAGTGAAGGAGGCTTTGTTGTGAAATAGAAAGCCGACTCTAGATTTGATTTTAGATTGGAGATGTTTGATATGAGTCTGGAAGGAGAGTTTACCGTCTAGCCAGACACTTAGGTACTTATAGATGTCCTCATATTCTAGGTCGGAACCATCCAGGGTGGTGATGCCAGTCAGTCGTGCGGGTGCAGGCAGCGAACGGTTGAAAAGCATGCATTTGGTTTTACTAGCATTAAAGAGCAGTTGGAGGCCACGATGGGAGCTCATTTGGAGGTTAGATAGCACAGTGTCCAAGGAAGGGCCAGAGGTATAAAGAATGGTGTCGTCTGCGTAGAGGTGGATCAGGGAGTCGCCCGCAGCAAGAGCAACATCATTGATGTATACAGAAAAAAGAGTCAGCCCAAGAATTGAACCCTGTGGCACCCCCATAGAGACCGCCAGAGGACCGGACAACATGCCCTCCGATTTGAGTCTGCCGATAAGAATATGATGATTGACAGAGTCAAAAGCTTTGACCAGGTCGATGAAGACGGCTGCACAGTACAGTCTTTTATCGATGGTGGTATTACAAACTGTGTGTGCGTGTGTGACATTCCCACACATTTGTGTATATGTGTTACACTCTAGACTTGACATTGTTTACAATGCTGACATATGTATATAAGAGGTACAGAATACATATCTATCTGAACCAACCACACATGGGTCTATAATGAGGTACAGAACACATATCTATCTGAACCAACCACACATGGGTCTATAATGAGGTACAGAATACATATCTGAACCAACCACACATGGGTCTATAATGAGGTACAGAATACATATCTAGCTGAACCAACCACACATGGGTCTATAATGAGGTACAGAATACATATCTGAACCAACCACACATGGGTCTATAATGAGGTACAGAATACATATCTATCTGAACCAACCACACATGGGTCTATAATGAGGTACAGAATACATATCTGAACCAACCACACATGGGTCTATAATGAGGTACAGAACACATATCTAGCTGAACCAACCACACATGGGTCTATAATGAGGTACAGAATACATATCTGAACCAACCACACATGGGTCTATAATGAGGTACAGAATACATATCTGAACCAACCACACATGGGTCTATAATGAGGTACAGAACACATATCTATCTGAACCAACCATAGAACCACTGAAAGCTCCTGTTAGGGTTAGGGTTAGGGTTGGGTTAGAGTTAGGGTTAGGTTAGGATTGAGGATAGAATTGTGTTAGGGTTAGGGTTGGGTTAGGGTTTGGGTTGGTGTTAGGGTTGGGTTAGGGTTAAGGATAGGGCTAGGGTTTTGAATAGGGTTGGGTTGAAGCTAGGGTTAGGGTTAAGGATAGAGTTGGGTTAGGGTTAGAGATAGTGTTGGATTAGGGTTGGTTTGGTGTTAGGGTTAGGGTTCGAGTTGGGGATGGGTTAGGGTTAGGGTTAGGGTAGGGGTTAGGGTTAGAGTTGGGGTTGGGTTAGGGTTAAGGATAGGGTTGGGTTAGGGTTGGATTAGGGTTGAGTTAGGTTGGGGTTAGGGTTGGGTTAGGGTTAGGTTGGGTTGGTGTTCAGGTTAGATTTTGTTTAGGATTAGAGTTGGGTAGGGTTAGGGTTGGGTTAGGGTTTGGGTTGGTGTTAGGGTTAGGGTTCGGTTAGGGTTAAGGATAGGGTTAGGGTTAGGGTAGGGGTTAGGGTTAGAGTTGGGGTTGGGTTAGCGTTAGGGATAGGGTTGGGTTAGGGTTGGATTAGGGTTGAGTTAGGTTGGGGTTAGGTTAGGTTCAGGTTAGGTTTTCGTTAGGGTTAGAGTTGGGTAGGGTTAGGGTTGGGTTAGGGTTAGGGATAGGGTTAGGGTTGTGAATAGGGTTGGGTTGAATTTAGGGTTATGGTTAGGGTTGGGTTAGGATTAGAGTTGGGGTTGGGTTAGGGTTTGGTTAGGGTTAGGGTTGGGTTAGAGTTGGATTAGGGTTGGGTTGGTGTTCGGTTTAGGGTTAGGGTTGGGTTAGGATTAGAGTTGGGGTTGGGTTAGGGTTTGGTTAGGGTTAGGGTTGGGTTAGAGTTGGGGTCGAGTTAGGGTTAGGGTTGGGTTAGGGTTGGATTAGGGTTGGGTTAGGGTTAGGGTTGGGTTAGGGTTGGATTAGGGTTGGGTTAGGGTTAGGGTTGAGTTAGGGTTGGGTAAGGGTTAAGGATTGAGTTGTGTTAGGGTTGGGTTAGGTTTGGGTTGGTTTGGGTTAGGATTGGTTTAGGGTTGGTTTAGGGTTAGAGTTAGGTTAGTGTTGGGTTGTGTTAGGATTAGGTTAGGGTTAAGGATAAAGTTGGGTTTGGGTTAGGGTTGGGTTAGTTTTAGGTTACTGTTGGGTTGGGTTAGGGTAGGGTTGGGTTAGGGTTGGGTTGGTGTTAAGGTTGGGTTAGGGTTAGAGTTGGGGTTGGGTTATGGTTGGGTTAGGGTTGGGATAGGGTTAAGGATAGAGTTGGGTTTGGGTTAGGGTTAGGGTTAGGGTTGGGTTAGGGTTGGGTTAGGATTGGGTTAGGGTTGGTTTAGGGTTAGGTTAGTGTTGGGTTAGGTTAGGATTGGGTTAGGGTTAAGGATATAGTTGGGTTTGGGTTGGGTTGGGTTAGGGTAGGGTTGGGTTAGGGCTGGGTTGGGTTAGAGTTAAGCTATAGTTGGGTTAGGGTTAGGTTAGTGTTGGGTTAGGATTGGGTTGGTTTAGGGTTAGGTTAATGTTGGGTTGGGTTAGGATTGGGTTAGGGTTGGTTTAGGGTTAGGGTTAGGTTAGTGTTGGGTTGGGTTAGGGTTAGGGATGGTTTAGGTTTAGGGTTAGGTTAGTGTTGGGTTGGGTTGGGTTGAAGCCAGCATGTGGATGGACTTGAGAATAAGGTTTAGGATACATAGTTAATTCTCTGACTGTATTGACTTGAGAATACGGTTGAGGATATGTAGTTAATTCTCTGACTGTATTGAGTATAGAATAAGGTTGAGGATATATAGTTAATTATCTGACTGTATTGACCCAGTTCAATCCCATTTATGGTCCTGTAAACAGAAACAGAACAACATACATGGAAATGAATTTAACACGTTTTAGTGTATTTTTAGTATTAATCATGTTCATTTGTATCTCTCTGTATGGCAGATTCTCAGTAGGTTTCCATGGTCCATTAACCTAACAGCCTGGCAGGTCTACACAGTGAGAGAGGGGGGGTAGAGAGAGGGAGAGAGAGAGAGAGAGAAAGAGAGAGAGAAAGAGAGAGAGAAAGAGAGAGAGAGAGATAAAGAGAGAGAGAAAGAGAGAGAGAGAGAGAGAGAGAGAGAGAGAGAGAGAGAGAGAGAGAGAGAGAGAGGGATTCTTTAACCAGTCTGGCTCATTGGACAGGTCAGAGTCTATGTTTGTGACAGATAGGGGAGTGTGGAGACGGAGAGATGAGCGAAGAGACAGAGGGAGACACTACAGACATTATCACAACCTACCACTAGAGGAAGACAAATAAACTGTTTTGTTAGTTTGTCATTCTTACATTCATGGTCACAAAACAATCCTGTCATTGTGGATGAGAGAGAGAGAGAGAGAGAGAGAGAGAGAGAGAGAGAAGACTGGATGACACTCTGTCATCCTTTTTATGTCTCTATTTGGTTTGGTCAGGGTGTGATGTGGGGTGGGCATTCTATGTTTTGGCTGGGTATGGTTCTCAGTCAGGGACAGCTGTCTATCGTTGTCTCTGATTGGTTAGGTCAGGGTGTGATGTGGGGTGGGCATTCTATGTTTTGGCCAGGTGTGGTTCTCAATCAGGGACAGCTGTCTATCGTTGTCTCTGATTGGGAAACATACTTAGGTAGCCCTTTTCCCTCCTATCAGTGTGGGAAGTTAACTTTGTTAGTGGCTCTTTGCCCTGATTGGGAACCAAACTTAGGCAGCCCTTTTCCCTCCTTTCAGTGTGGGAAGTTAACTTTGTTAGTGGCTCTTTGCCCTGATTGGGAACCATACTTAGGTAGCCCTTTTCCCTCCTTTCAGTGTGGGAAGTTAACTTTGTTAGTGGCTCTTTGCCCTGATTGGGAACCATACTTAGGCAGCCCTTTTCCCTCCTTTCAGTGTGGGAAGTTAACTTTGTTAGTGGCTCTTTGCCCTGTAAGCTTCACGGTTGTTTTTCATTTGTTGTTTTGTTGGTGCCATTTGTACGACAAATGTACGCTTACCACGCTGCACCTTAGTCTTCTTCAGCATCGGCCGTGACAGTATGTAGGGAATAGGGTGTTATAGAGCCCTGGTCAAAGTAGTGCACTATGTAGGGAATAGGGTGTTATAGAGTTCTGGTCAAAAGTAGTGTACTATGTAGGGAATAGGGTGTTATAGAGCTCTGGTCAAAGTAGTGCACTATGTAGGGAATAGGGTGTTATAGAGCTCTGGGCAAAGTAGTGCACTATGTAGGGAATAGGGTGTTATAGAGTTCTGGTCAAAAGTAGTGTACTATGTAGGGAATAGGGTGTTATAGAGCTCTGGTCAAAGTAGTGCACTATGTAGGGAATAGGGTGTTATAGAGCTCTGGGCAAAGTAGTGCACTATGTAGGCAATAGGGTGTTATAGAGCTCTGGTCTTTGTCGTGCACTATGTAGGGAATAGGGTGTTATAGAGCTCTGGTCTAAAGTAGTGCACTACAGTATGTAGGGAATAGGGTGTTGTAGAGCTCTGGTCAAAGTAGTGCACTATGTAGGGAATAGGGTGTTATAGAGCTCTGGTCTAAAGTAGTGCACTACAGTATGTAGGGAATAGGGTGTTATAGAGCTCTGGTCAAAAGTAGTGCACTCTTTAGGGAATAGGGTGTTATAGAGCTCTGGTCAAAGTAGTGCACTATGTAGGGAATAGGGTGTTATAGAGCTCTGGTCAAAGTAGTGCACTACAGTATGTAGGGGATAGGGTGTTATTGAGCTCTGGTCAAAGTAGCGCACTATGTAGGGAATAGGTTGTTATAGAGCTCTGGTCTAAAGTAGTGCACTATGTAGGGAATAGGATGTTATCGAGCTATGGTCAAAAGTAGTGCACTACAGTATGTAGGGAATAGGGTGTTATAGAGTTCTGTTCTAAAGTAGTGCACTATGTAGGGAATAGGGTGCCACTTTGGGACAGAAACTCAGACTTGAATCACTGGTCCTGGAGACTGCTAGTTGTTCATACGGTGTTGTTTTTAATGATTAACCTTGAAATGCAGTGGTCTGAATCAGGGTCACACAGTGTTGTTATTAATGATTAACCTTGAAATGCAGTGGTCTGAATCAGGGTCACACAGTGTTGTTATTAAGGATTAACCTTGAAACGCAGTGGTCTGAATCAGGGTCACACAGTATTGTTATTAATGATTAACCTAATCTACTTTGAGACAAAGATATCACCTCAAACACATGGTTATGGGCTTAAAGAAAGAAGACACCTGTACCATGTCAGATATGGAGTTGAAATGGATTCCATTTTGTTTTTTTTTCATCCCAATATTACACTTTATATAAATCACAGATGACTGAAATATAACAAAACCATTTGGCCGAGAAACACCGGATTTTCAGCCTTAAAAAACAATTAATGTTTATTAATTATAAAAAATATGAATAACATTCCACCATGAGGTCACTAGGTAATAATGATACAATATGAATAACATTCCACCATGAGGTCACTAGGTAATAATGATACAATGTGAATAACATTCCACCATGAGGTCACTAGGTAATAATGATACAATATGAATAACATTCCACCATGAGGTCACTAGGTAATAATGATACAATATGAATAACATTCCACCATGAGGTCACTAGGTAATAATGATACAATGTGAATAACATTCCACCATGAGGTCACTAGGTAATAATGGTACAATATGAATAACATTCCACCATGAGGTCACTAGGTAATAATGATACAATATGAATAACATTCCACCATGAGGTCACTAGGTAATAATGGTACAATATGAATAACATTCCACCATGAGGTCACTAGGTAATAATGATACAATATGAATAACATTCCACCATGAGGTCACTAGGTAATAATGGTACAATATGAATAACATTCCACCATGAGGTCACTAGGTAATAATGATACAATATGAATAACATTCCACCATGAGGTCACTAGGTAATAATGATACAATATGAATAACATTCCACCATGAGGTCACTAGGTAATAATGATACAATATGAATAACATTCCACCGTGAGGTCACTAGGTAATAATGATACAATATGAATAACATTCCACCATGAGGTCACTAGGTAATAATGGTACAATATGAATAACATTCCACCATGAGGTCACTAGGTAATAATGATACAATATGAATAACATTCCACCATGAGGTCACTAGGTAATAATGGTACAATATGAATAACATTCCACCATGAGGTCACTAGGTAATCTGACTGCAGGAAAGCAGTAGCTACACAGCGATGTTATTGTAAACCCAAGGCTTTTCTGGTAAACAGGTTAAACTGGGTTTCTGATGATGCTGACATGGGGTCAGAGCCACTAAACTTTAACAGAAATGATGGAGTTCTAAATTAATCAGTAACAAAAATTACACAAAGTTTCCTGACATTGGGGAGGTGAATAAACCGTTCCCAAGGTTTCATTCTCAACACAAAGGAAACTCTCACTGACTTGACATTTTCTGGTTTTGAATTCAGGCTGCAAGGTAAGAATCCTACCAGGGATTATTCATGTAGGATGTTGGTAGAAAGTTGCAGATACAGAGCCACTTGTCATCAGGAAGGTGATCTCTCAACACAACGGAAAATATCTCAATGACTTGACATGTTCTGGTTGTGAATTCAGGCTACAAGGTAAGACTCTTCCCAGGGATTATTGTAAAGTGTGAAGAGAAATTAATTGTATGGTGTTATTTTAGTGTAGTGAATGACAGTAAAACACTCAGATGTAACAGTCCATTTCACCTGGGACAGCTACGTGACAGTTCAATCATACAAAATGGCGGTAACTGGGTGTAGTCAAGTCACATTATAACATGTTGTTCATATAGCTAACTGGGTGTAGTCAAGTCACATTATAACATGTTGTTCATATAGCTAACTGGGTGTAGTCAAGTCACATTATAACATGTTGTTCATATAGCTAACTGGGTGTAGTCAAGTCACATTATAACATGTTGTTCATATAGCTAACTGGGTGTAGTCAAGTCATATTCAAAAACATGTTGTTCATATAGCTAACTGGGTTTAGTCAAGTCACATTATAACATGTTGTTCATATAGCTAACTGGGTGTAGTCAAGTCACATTATAACATGTTGTTCATATAGCTAACATGGTGTAGTCAAGTCACATTATAACATGTTGTTCATATAGCTAACTGGGTGTAGTCAAGTCACATTATAACATGTTGTTCATATAGCTAACTGGGTGTAGTCAAGTCACATTATAACATGTTGTTCATATAGCTAACTGGGCGTAGGCAATGAAATGAAAAAACATTTTGTTCATATATTCATATATTGTGGATATTTTACAATTTGTATATTTTTTCATGTATTATAGTTCAATGACATGTTGGATCTCTGTTTAGGGGTCATTGCTCGAAAATGAGTCTCTCTGGGGAGAGAGAGGAGGGCAGCCAATTCTCTAAAATGAGTCTCTCTGCGGAACATGACACCAAAGCTAAGAGGTGAGAGTACAATTTTGTTTAGGAATTTATGAAGAGTTTATATCCAAAACGCTATATCCATAATTTTTCACATTTGTGTTTTTTCATCAGAAAATAAGTCTTCTGGGTACCTTCATGTGTAAAATATTACTTTTCTAAGATAGATTTTAGTGTCTGATATTTTCTCCTAAACGTCAACTGAGCGGCACAGAGACACCATTCAAATGTGTGCAGACTCATTACATCTTCAGCTGGAAACACTAAGTGATGTTGTCCGTCTGTGACCAAGAGAAAGTGGACTTAGTTCAATTCTATGAAATTATTTAGTATTTATTTTCATTTTGGGGACTGAACATCACAGCGAATATTGTTACATCACAGCGAATATTGTTACATCACAGCGAATATTGTTACATCACAGTGAATATTGTTACATCACAGCGGATATTGTTACATCACAGCGAATATTGTTACATCACAGTGAATATTGTTACATCACAGCAAGATGAAACTAATATTGTTAAATTCTCTAGATTCTCAAGTTTAATTTGATCTATAGAGCCCCACAGTGGAGGTGTCATAATACCCATAACACCTAGCGCTCAAACAGGGAAATGGTTCCAATAGTTTTATAGAGCCCCACAGTGGAGGTGTCATAATACCCATAAAACCTAGTGGTCAAACAGGGAAATGTTTCCAATAGTTTATAGAGCCCCACAGTGGAGGTGTTATAGTACCCATAACACCTAGCGGTCAAACAGGGAAATGGTTCCAATAGTTTTATAGAGCCACAGTGGAGGTGTCATAATACCCATAACACCTAGCGCTCAAACAGGGAAATGGTTCCAATAGTTTTATAGAGCCCCACAGTGGAGGTGTTATAATACCCATAACACCTAGCGGTCAAACAGGGAAATGGTTCCAATAGTTTTATAGAGCCCCACAGTGGAGGTGTCATAATACCCATAACACCTAGCGGTCAAACAGGGAAATGTTTCCAATAGTTTTATAGAGCCCCACAGTGAAGGTGTCATAATACCCATAACACCTAGCGGTCAAACAGGGAAATGTTCCAATAGTTTTATAGAGCCCCACAGTGGAGGTGTCATAATACCCATAACACCTAGTGGTCAAACAGGGAAATGTTTCCAATAGTTTTATAGAGCCCCACAGTGGAGGTGTCATAATACCCATAACACCTAGCGGTCAAACAGGGAAATGTTCCAATAGTTTTATAGAGCCCCACAGTGGAGGTGTCATAATACCCATAACACCTAGCGGTCAAACAGGGAAATGGTTCCAATAGTTTTATAGAGCCCCACAGTGGAGGTGTCATAATACCCATAACACCTAGCGGTCAAACAGGGAAATGTTCCAATAGTTTTATAGAGCCCCACAGTGGAGGTGTTATAATACCCATAAACCTAGTGGTCAAACAGGGAAATTGTTCCAATAGTTTTTCCACCTTGCATTTTTCCCATAGGGAATTGTGTTGTGATAATAGTGGGTAATATCACTGGGGAAGACATGGTACAACACATGTGTTGTGATAATAGTGGGTAATATCACTGGGGAAGACATGGTACACCACATGTGTTGTGATAATAGTGGGTAATATCACTGGGGAAGACATGGTACACCACATGTGTTGTGATAATAGTGGGTAATATCACTGGGGAAGACTTGGTACAACACATGTGTTGTGATAATAGTGGGTAATATAGTGGGTAATATCACTGGGGAAGACATGGTAC
This sequence comes from Oncorhynchus clarkii lewisi, assembly GCF_045791955.1. NCBI lineage: Eukaryota > Metazoa > Chordata > Actinopteri > Salmoniformes > Salmonidae > Oncorhynchus > Oncorhynchus clarkii. The sequence continues at coordinate 100,353,955 of NC_092158.1, read as the reverse complement.
AACACATGTGTTGTGATAATAGTGGGTAATATCACTGGGGAAGACATGGTACAACACATGTGTTGTGATAATAGTGGGTAATATCACTGGGGAAGACATGGTACAACACATGTGTTGTGATAATAGTGGGTAATATCACTGGGGAAGACATGGTACAACACATGTGTTGTGATAATAGTGGGTAATATCACTGGGGAAGACATGTTACAACACATGTGTTGTGATAATAGTGGGTAATATCACTGGGAAGACATGGTACAACACATGTGTTGTGATAATAGTGGGTAATATCACTGGGGAAGACATGGTACAACACATGTGTTGTGATAATAGTGGGTAATATTGTGGGTAATATCACTGGGGAGGACATGGTACAACACATGTGTTGTGATAATAGTGGGTAATATCACTGGGGAAGACATGGTACAACACATGTGTTGTGATAATAGTGGGTAATATCACTGGGGAAGACATGGTACAACACATGTGTTGTGATAATAGTGGGTAATATCACTGGGGAAGACATGGTACAACGCATGTGTTGTGATAATAGTGGGTCATATCACTGGGGAAGACATGGTACACCACATGTGTTGTGACAATAGTGGGTAATATAGTGGGTAATATCACTGGGAAGACATGTTACAACACATGTGTTGTGATAATAGTGGGTAATATCACTGGGGAAGACATATTACAACACATGTGTTGTGACAATAGTGGGTAATATAGTGGGTAATATCACTGGGAAGACATGTTACAAAACATGTGTTGTGATAATAGTGGGTAATATCACTGGGGAAGACATGTTACAACACATGTGTTGTGATAATAGTGGGTAATATCACTGGGGAAGACATGTTACAACACATGTGTTGTGATAATAGTGGGTAATATCACTGGGGAAGACATGTTACAACACATGTGTTGTGATAATAGTGGGTAATATCACTGGGAAGACATGTTACAACACATGTGTTGTGATAATAGTGGGTAATATAGTGGGTAATATCACTGGGAAGACATGGTACAACACATGTGTTGTGATAATAGTGGGTAATATCACTGGGGAAGACATGTTACAACACATGTGTTGTGATAATAGTGGGTAATATAGTGGGTCATATCACTGGGGAAGACACATTACACCACATGTGTTGTGATAATAGTGGGTAATATAGTGCGTCATATCACTGGGGAAGACACATTACAACACATGTGTTGTGATAATAGTGGGTAATATCACTGGGGAAGACACATTACAACACATGTGTTGTGATAATAGTGGGTAATATAGTGGGTCATATCACTGGGGAAGACATGTTACAACACATGTTTGCTCTATAACCTGCTAGTTCATATGCTTTGCAACCACGATATATAAGCCTAAGGCCCAGACAATAAGACGACACAGTGGCAGATTAAATTCAACCACACCTTTGTTTCATCACTAAATCAGAGAGTCTGTCCGGTGGAGTCCACAACACATGTTGCATTTAACAGACAATTACAACTAAAAGATACCAACAACTATTTAGTCTAATCAACGTAAGCTACATATGTGGCAGTCAATGGTTCTCATTTATATGTGTGTGTGTGTGTGTGTGTGTCAGCAGATTTCTCTACTTGTTGTTGATGTTGAAATTCAACACACGGACACTCGAAGTCAAACTTAAATTAATAATTTAGTTAACTGGAGAGGTTTAAACCACCTCAATGCACCACAGTACAGAAGATATAGCACCCTGTCACAGTCACCTGCATGGACCAAAACAGAGTGAGAGAAGAGATGGCACCCTGTCACAGTCACCTGCATGGACCAAAACAGAGTGAGAGAAGAGATGGCACCCTGTCACAGTCACCTGCATGAACCAAAACAGAATGAGAGAAGAGATGGCACCCTGTCACCTGCATGGACCAAAACAGAGTGAGAGAAGAGATGGCACCCTGTCACAGTCACCTGCATGGACCAAAACAGAGTGAGAGAAGAGATGGCACCCTGTCACAGTCACCTGCATGAACCAAAACAGAGTGAGAGAAGAGATGGCACCCTGTCACAGTCACCTGCATGAACCAAAACAGAGTGAGAGAAGAGATGGCACCCTGCCACAGTCACCTGCATGGACCAAAACAGAGTGAGAGAAGAGATGGCACCCTGTCACAGTCACCTGCATGGACCAAAACAGAGTGAGAGAAGAGATGGCACCCTGTCACAGTCACCTGCATGGACCAAAACAGAGTGAGAGAAGAGATGGCACCCTGTCACAGTCACCTGCATGGACCAAAACAGAGTGAGAGAAGAGATTCTCTTCAGCAACAAAATTCCAGAAGAACAAAACGGTCTATCACCCTGTCATACTGTTTCATTTGTTATTTCACCTTTATTTAACCAGGTAGGCTAGTTGAGAACACCTTTATTTAACCAGGTAGGCTAGTTGAGAACACCTTTATTTAACCAGGTAGGCTAGTTGAGAACACCTTTATTTAACCAGGTAGGCTAGTTGAGAACACCTTTATTTAACCAGGTAGGCTAGTTGAGAACACCTTTATTTAACCAGGTAGGCTAGTTGAGAACACCTTTATTTAACCAGGTAGGCTAGTTGAGAACACCTTTATTTAACCTGGTAGGCTAGTTGAGAACACCTTTATTTATCCAGGTAGGCTAGTTGAGAACACCTTTATTTAACCAGGTAGGCTAGTTGAGAACACCTTTATTTAACCAGGTAGGCTAGTTGAGAACACCTTTATTTAACCAGGTAGGCTAGTTGAGAACACCTTTATTTAACCAGGTAGGCTAGTTGAGAACACCTTTATTTAACCAGGTAGGCTAGTTGAGAACAAGTTCTCATTTGCAACTGCGACCTGGCCAAGATAAAGCAAAGCAGTTCGACACAGACAACAACACAGAGTTTCACATGGAATGAACCAACATACAAGCAATAATACAGTAGATCTATATACAGCATGTGTAAATGAGGCAGGATGAGAGAGGTAATAAATACAGTAGATCTATATACAGCATGTGTAAATGAGGCAGGATAAGAGAGGTAATAAATACAGTAGATCTATATACAGCATGTGCAAATGAGGCAGGATGAGAGAGGTAATAAATACAGTAGATCTATATACAGCATGTGTAAATGAGGCAGGATGAGAGAGGTAATAAATACAGTAGATCTATATACAGCATGTGTAAATGAGGCAGGATAAGAGAGGTAATAAATACAGTAGATCTATATACAGCATGTGTAAATGAGGCAGGATGAGAGAGGTAATAAATACAGTAGATCTATATACAGCATGTGTAAATGAGGCAGGATGAGAGAGGTAATAAATACAGTAGATCTATATACAGCATGTGTAAATGAGGCAGGATGAGAGAGGTAATAAATACAGTAGATCTATATACAGCATGTGCAAATGAGGCAGGATGAGAGAGGTAATAAATACAGTAGATCTATATACAGCATGTGTAAATGAGGCAGGATGAGAGAGGTAATAAATACAGTAGATCTATATACAGCATGTGTAAATGAGGCAGGATGAGAGAGGTAATAAATACAGTAGATCTATATACAGCATGTGTAAATGAGGCAGGATGAGAGAGGTAATAAATACAGTAGATCTATATACAGCATGTGCAAATGAGGCAGGATGAGAGAGGTAATAAATACAGTAGATCTATATACAGCATGTGTAAATGAGGCAGGATGAGAGAGGTAATAAATACAGTAGATCTATATACAGCATGTGTAAATGAGGCAGGATAAGAGAGGTAATAAATACAGTAGATCTATATACAGCATGTGTAAATGAGGCAGGATGAGAGAGGTAATAAATACAGTAGATCTATATACAGCATGTGTAAATGAGGCAGGATAAGAGAGGTAATAAATACAGTAGATCTATATACAGCATGTGTAAATGAGGCAGGATGAGAGAGGTAATAAATACAGTAGATCTATATACAGCATGTGTAAATGAGGCAGGATGAGAGAGGTAATAAATACAGTAGATCTATATACAGCATGTGTAAATGAGGCAGGATGAGAGAGGTAATAAATACAGTAGATCTATATACAGCATGTGTAAATGAGGCAGGATGAGAGAGGTAATAAATACAGTAGATCTATATACAGCATGTGTAAATGAGGCAGGATGAGAGAGGTAATAAATACAGTAGATCTATATACAGCATGTGTAAATGAGGCAGGATGAGAGAGGTAATAAATACAGTAGATCTATATACAGCATGTGTAAATGAGGCAGGATGAGAGAGGTAATAAATACAGTAGATCTATATACAGCATGTGTAAATGAGGCAGGATGAGAGAGGTAATAAATACTGTACATACCTTTATTTTATGTCCTCTGCTACTTGGCTAAAAAGCTTGGTTCGCAACGTTCGCTAGTTAACTATTAAACATTAACCGTCTACATCTAGCTACATTGAACTTCCATCCTGTCAGGTCAGGGGCACAATATATGAATTAATGATTAGTTCAGAATCAGCTTTATAATCATTAGCCAGTATGGAGAATTAAGTAAAACCACAAGTCCAAATTCCTATCTCCATCTCCATGCCTCACAAAGAAGGGCACTTATTGGTAGATGGGAAAAACAAAAGCAGGCATTGAATATGCCTTTGAGACTGGTGAAGTTGTTATTCATTACACTTTGGATGGTGAATCATTACACCCAGTCACTACAAAGATACAGGCGTCTTCCTAACTTAGTTGCCGGAGACGAAGGAAACCTCTCATTGATTTCAGCATGAGGCCAATGGTGACTTGAAAACAGTTACAGAGTTGAATGGCTGTGATAAGAGAACACTGAGGATGGATCAACAACATTATAGTTACTCCTCAATACTCACCTCATTGACAGAGTGAAAAGAAGGAAGCCTGTACAGAATAACGCTCTGATCCAGTAGTGAGTCATTTAGTCAGTGAGTCACTGCTATGCTTTATCTTGGCCAGGTCGCAGTTGCAAATTAGAACTTGTTCTCAACTAGCCTACCTGGTTAAATAAAGGTGTTCTCAACTAGCCTACCTGGTTAAATAAAGGTGAAATAAAAATAAAACAAATAAAAAATCCAGTAGTGAGTCATTTAGCAGACGGTCTGATCCAGTAGTGAGTCAATTAGCAGACGCTCTGATCCAGTAGTGAGTCATTTAGCAGACGCTCTGATCCAGTAGAGTCATTTAGCAGACGCTCTGATCCAGTAGTGAGTCATTTAGCAGACGCTCTGATCCAGTAGAGTCATTTAGCAGACGCTCTGATCCAGTAGTGAGTCATTTAGCAGATGCTCTGATCCAGTAGAGTCATTTAGCAGGCGCTCTGATCCAGTATTGAGTCATTTAGCAGACGCTCTGATCCAGTAGTGAGTCATTTAGCAGACGCTCTGATCCAGTAGTGAGTCATTTAGCAGAAACTCTGATCCAGTAGAGTCATTTAGCAGACGCTCTGATCCAGTAGTGAGTCATTTAGCAGACGCTCTGATCCAGTAGTGAGTCATTTAGCAGACGTTCTGATCCAGTAGTGAGTCATTTAGCAGAAACTCTGATCCAGTAGAGTCATTTAGCAGACGCTCTGATCCAGTAGTGAGTCATTTAGCAGACGCTCTGATGCAGTAGTGAGTCATTTAGCAGATGCTCTGATCCAGTAGTGACTCAATTAGCAGACGCTCTGATGCAGTAGTAAGTCATTTAGCAGACGCTCTGATCCAGTAGTGAGTCATTTAGCAGATGCTCTGATCCAGTAGTGAGTCATTTAGCAGACGCTCTGATGCAGTAGTGAGTCATTTAGCAGACGCTCTGATCCAGTAGGGAGTCATTTAGCAGATGCTCTGATCCAGTGTTGAGTCATTTAGCAGATGGTCTGATCCAGTAGTGAGTCATTTAGCAGACGCTCTGATACAAAGGTGAGTCATTTAGCAGACGCTCTGATGCAGAGGTGAGTCATTTAGCAGACGCTCCTTTCAGAGGTGAGTCATTTAGCAGACGCTCTGATGCAGAGGTGAGTCATTTAGCAGACGCTCTGATCCAGTAGTGAGTCATTTAGCAGACGCTCTGATCCAGTAGTGAGTCATTTAGCAGACGCTCTGATGCAGTAGTGAGTCATTTAGCAGACACTCTGATCCAGTAATGAGCCATTTAGCAGACGCTCTGATCCAGTAGTGAGTCATTTAGCAGACGCTCTGATCCAGTAGTGAGTCATTTAGCAGACGCTCTGATCCAGTAGTGAGTCATTTAGCAGACGCTCTGATCCAGTAGTGATTCATTTAGCAGAAACTCTGATCCAGTAATGAGTCAATTAGCAGACGCTCTGATCCAGTAGTGAGTCATTTAGCAGACGGTCTGATCCAGTAGTGAGTCATTTTGCAGACGCTCTGATCCAGTAGTGAGTCATTTAGCAGAAACTCTGATCCAGTAATGAGTCATTTAGCAGACGCTCTGATCCAGTAGTGAGTCATTTAGCAGACGGTCTGATCCAGTAGTGAGTCATTTAGCAGACGCTCTGATCCAGTAGTAAGTCACTTAGCAGACGGTCTGATCCAGTAGTGAGTCATTTAGCAGACGGTCTGATCCAGTAGTGAGTCATTTAGCAGACGCTCTGATCCAGTAGTGAGTCATTTAGCAGACGGTCTGACCCAGTAGTGAGTCATTTAGCAGACACTTCAACGGCTCAGACACGGGAGGTATGTGGCAGAGTCTACAGTCAATCACAGACCTCAGAAAGAAAACCAGCCCAGTGGCGGACCATGATGTCCTGCTCCCAGACAAACTAAACAACTACTATGTACATATTCCTATTCATTCCTTTACACTTGTGTGTATAAGGTAGTTGTTGTGAAATTGTTAGATTACTTGTTAGATATTACTGTACGGTCGGAACTGGAAGCACAAGCATTTCGCTATACTCGCATTAACATCTGCTAACCATGTGTATGTGACAAATAAAATTTGATTTGATTTGATTTAACGAATAGGATTACATGGAGAGGGAGACCTGATCCTAGATAATAATGAATCAGATTACATGGAGAGGGAGGACCTGATCCTAGATCATAATGAATCAGATTACATGGAGAGGGAGGACCTGATCCTAGATCATAAGGAATCAGATTACATGGAGAGGGAGACCTGATCCTAGATCATAATGAATCAGATTACATGAAGAGGGGGACCTGATCCTAGATCATAATGAATCAGATTACATGGAGAGGGAGGACCTGATCCTAGATCATAATGAATCAGATTACATGGAGAGGGGGACCGGATCCTAGATCAGCACTCCAACTCTGGGACACTGCCTGTATGAAACAGAACACATAGTTGTTAAATCTAGTTACAGCAGGTGTTTACTGCCATCTAGTGGAAGATACCAATATAACACTTTATTATCAGGGTGGGGAGGCGGCTGAGCTGAAACAGAACACATAGTTGTAAAGTCTAGTTACAGCAGGTGTTTACTGCCATCTACTGGAAGATACCAATATAACACTTTATTATCAGGGTGGGGAGGCGGCTGAGCTGAAACAGAACACATAGTTGTAAAGTCTAGTTACAGCAGGTGTTTACTGCCATCTAGTGGAAGATACCAATATAACACTTTATTATCAGGGTGGGGAGGCGGCTGAGCTGAAACAGAAAGTAAAGTTGTTGTTTTGTTCAGGATCCATTTTGAGACGACAGAGCAGAAAACACTACATGGAGATTATTGAAAAATAAAGTAAGTATTTCTGAACAATAATTTATTCCAATGAACAGAGTAAGAGAATGAATACCTGTAATGATATATTACTAGATAGTAGAACTGCTATTTGAGCTGAGTTGCTGACAGACAGCAGTTTTCAAAGTGTAAACTAATCAGTAGTCCTACATGTTATCAGTAACACGTCTGGTAAAGATGGTGGAGGAGCTTTTCAATTATATGATTTTGTGTTTATCTTCGGGTTTCTTAATCCTTTTGTTCTTACCAGCACTTACACACCTGATCAACTAATCATCACATATTTTAAGACAGTTTAATATTTGAGGCATACAAATGAATATTCTCAAATTAAAACCTTTTGGGTTTGTAGGCCTGCTTACAATTATTAAAGTCCGACAGTAACTCACATCTTGGAGGAAAAAAGTAAATTATATGTTTATCAAAAATAATGCAAGAGAGATGTCTTGAAGAAACGCGTCTGGGTTTAGAACTCTGTGTCTCTGCGACAGTGGGAGGTTCGTTTTGCATGGCCCGGTGCTACAGGTGGGTGGACATATATTTTATGGACCAATGGAATGGTCTAAAATGCTTAAACTCTGCTCCCCCGGGGAGCCGGGCAATGCAAAACTAATTCACCCAGTGACCGTTACTTTATTTCCTGATATGAAATGGAAAGTAACTTTGTAGCCGACGCAGTTCCAGAATGTCTGTTGAAACTGTGTCTCATATGGAACGTTAGAACAGTGGTGGAAACAGAACTCAGTTCCAGAATGTCTGTTGAAACTGTGTCTCATATGGAACGTTAGAACAGTGGTGGAAACAGAACGCAGTTCCAGAATGTCTGTTGAAACTGTGTCTCATATGGAACGTTAGAACAGTGGTGGAAACAGAACTCAGTTCCAGAATGTCTGTTGAAACTGTGTCTCATATGGAACGTTAGAACAGTGGTGGAAACAGAACTCAGTTCCAGAATGTCTGTTGAAACTGTGTCTCATATGGAACGTTAGAACAGTGGTGGAAACAGAACTCAGTTCCAGAATGTCTGTTGAAACTGTGTCTCATATGGAACGTTAGAACAGTGGTGGAAACAGAACTCAGTTCCAGAATGTCTGTTGAAACTGTGTCTCATATGGAACGTTAGAACAGTGGTGGAAACAGAACTCAGTTCCAGAATGTCTGTTGAAACTGTGTCTCATATGGAACGTTAGAACAGTGGTGGATACAGAACTCAGTTCCAGAATGTCTGTTGAAACTGTGTCTCATATGGAACGTTAGAACAGTGGTGGAAACAGATCGCAGTTCCAGAATGTCTGTTGAAACTGTGTCTCATATGGAACGTTAGAATAGTGGTGGAAACAGAACTCAGTTCCAGAATGTCTGTTGAAATTGTGTCTCATATGGAACGTTAGAACAGTGGTGGAAACAGAACTCAGTTCCAGAATGTCTGTTGAAACTGTGTCTCATATGGAACGTTAGAACAGTGGTGGAAACAGAACTCAGTTCCAGAATGTCTGTTGAAACTGTGTCTCATATGGAACGTTAGAACAGTGGTGGAAAAAGTACTTTCATTCCTGAGTAAAAGTAAAGACACCTTTTTTATTTATCCATTGTTTTACCAGGTAAGTTGACTGAGAACACGTTCTCATTTGCAGCAACGACCTGGGGAATAGTTACAGGGGAGAGGAGGGGGAAGAATGAGCCAATTGTTAACTGGGGATCATAAGGTGACCGTGATGGTTTGAGGGCCAGATTGGGAATTTAGCCAGGACACCAGGGTTAACACCCCTACTCTTACAATAAGTGCCATGGGATCTTTAATGACCTCAGAGAGTCAGGACACCCATTTAACGTCCCATCCGAAAGACGGCACCCTACACAGGGCAGTGTCCCCAATCACTGCCCTGGAGCATTGGGATGTATATATATATTTTTTAGACCAGAGGAAAGAGTGCCCCCTACTGGCCCTCCAACACCACTTCCAGCAGGATCTGGTCTCCCATCCAGGGACTGACCAGGACCAACCCTGCTTAGCTTCAGAAGCAAGCCAGCAGTGGTATGCAGGGTGGTATGTAGGGTGGTATGTAGGGTGGTATGCAGGGTGGTATGTAGGGTGGTATGCAGGGTGGTATGTAGGGTGGTATGCAGGGTGGTATGTAGGGTGGTATGCAGGGTGGTATGCAGGGTGGTATGCAGGGTGGTATGTAGGGTGGTATGTAGGGTGGTATGCAGGGTGGTATGCAGGGTGGTATGTAGGGTGGTATGCAAGGTGGTATGTAGGGTGGTATGCAGGGTGGTATGTAGGGTGGTATGCAGGGTGGTATGTAGGGTGGTATGCAGGGTGGTATGCAGGGTGGTATGCAGAGTGGTATGCAGGGTGGTATGCAGGGTGGTATGCAGGGTGGTATGTAGGGTGGTATGTAGGGTGGTATGTAGGGTGGTATGCAGGGTGGTATGCAGGGTGGTATGCAGAGTGGTATGCAGAGTGGTACTTAGGGTGGTATGCAGGGTGGTATGCAGGGTGGTATGTAGGGTGGTATGTAGGGTGGTATGTAGGGTGGTATGCAGGGTGGTATGCAGGGTGGTATGCAGGGTGGTATGCAGGGTGGGATGCAGGGTGGTATACAGGGTGGTATGCAGGGTGGTAAGCAGGGTGGTATGCAGGGTGGTATGCTGGGTGGTATGCAGGGTGGTATGCTGGGTGGGGCTGCTGGCGAAAATATAAAATAATAGAAAATGACTCAAGTAAAAGTGAAAGTCACCCAGTAAAACACTACTTTAGTAAAAGTCAAAGTATTTGGTTTTAAATATAATTAAGTATCAAAGTAAAAAGTAAAGTTGTAATAATAAAAAATTCCTTATATTAATCAAACCAGACAATTTTCTTGTTATTTTAATTTACTGATAGCCAGGGTCACACTCCAACACTCAGACATCATTTAAAAACAAAGCATTTGTGTTTAGTGAGTCCTCCAGATCAGAGGCAGTAGGGATGACCAGGGATGTTCTCTGTTTAGTGAGTCCTCCAGATCAGAGGCAGTAGGGATGACCAGGGATGTTCTCTGTTTAGTGAGTCCTCCAGATCAGAGGCAGTAGGGATGACCAGGGATGTTCTCTGTTTAGTGAGTCCTCCAGATCAGAGGCAGTAGGGATGACCAGGGATGTTCTCTGTTTAGTGAGTCCTCCAGATCAGAGACAGTAGGGATGACCAGGGATGTTCTCTGTTTAGTGAGTCTGTCAGATCAGAGGCAGTAGGGATGACCAGGGATGTTCTCTGTTTAGTGAGTCTGTCAGATCAGAGGCAGTAGGGATGACCAGGGATGTTCTCTGTTTAGTGAGTCTGTCAGATCAGAGGCAGTAGAGATGACCAGGGATGTTCTCTGTTTAGTGAGTCCTCCAGATCAGAGGCAGTAGGGATGACCAGGGATGTTCTCTGTTTAGTGAGTCCTCCAGATCAGAGGCAGTAGGGATGATCAGGGTTGTTCTCTGTTTAGTGAGTCCTCCAGATAAGAGGCAGTAGAGATGACCAGAGATGTTCTCTGTTTAGTGAGTCCTCCAGATCAGAGGTAGTAGGGATGACCAGGGATGTTCTCTGTTTAGTGAGTCCTCCAGATCAGAGTCAGTAGGGATGACCAGGGATGTTCTCTGTTTCGTGAGTCTGCCAGATAAGAGGCAGTCAGGATGACCAGGGATGTTCTCTGTTTAGTGAGTCTGCCAGATCAGAGGCAGTAGGGATGACCAGGGTTGTTCTCTGTTTAGTGAGTCTGCCAGATAAGAGGCAGTCAGGATGACCAGGGATGTTCTCTGTTTAGTGAGTCTGCCAGATAAGAGGCAGTAGGGATGATCAGGGTTGTTCTCTGTTTAGTGAGTCTGCCAGATAAGAGGCAGTAGGGATGATCAGGGTTGTTCTCTGTTTAGTGAGTCTGCCAGATAAGAGGCAGTAGGGATGATCAGGGTTGTTTTCTGTTTAGTGAGTCTGCCAGATAAGAGGCAGTAGGGATGATCAGGGTTGTTCTCTGTTTAGTGAGTCTGCCAGATAAGAGGCAGTAGGGATGATCAGGGTTGTTTTCTGTTTAGTGAGTCTGCCAGATAAGAGGCAGTAGGGATAATCAGGGTTGTTCTCTGTTTAGTGAGTCTGCCAGATAAGAGGCAGTAGAGATGACCAGGGATGTTCTCTTGAGAATTCGGCAAATTGGACAATTTTCTGTCCTGCTAAGCATTCAAAACGTGACGAGTACTTTTGGGTGTCGGGGAAAATGTCTGGAGTAAAAAGTACATCATTTTCTTTAAGAATGTAGGGAAGTAAAAGTAAAAGTTGTTAAAAATATAAGTATGTAAAGGATAGATTCCCCTAAAACAACTTAAATTACTTGTATTTTTACTCACGGACTTTACACCACTGCATTAGAAGACAGATAAATGTGTTGATTTTTTATTTAATATTAACTTTATTTAACTAGCCAAGTCAGTTCAGAACAAATTCTTATTTTCAATGACAGCCTAGGATCAGTGGGTTAACTGGCCTAGGATCAGTGGGTTAACTGGCCTAGGATCAGTGGGTTAACTGGCCTAGGATCAGTGGGTTAACTGGCCTAGGATCAGTGGGTTAACTGGTCTAGGATCAGTGGGTTAACTGGCCTAGGATCAGTGGGTTAACTGGCCTAGGATCAGTGGGTTAACTGGCCTAGGATCAGTGGGTTAACTGGTCTAGGAACAGTTGGTTAACTGGCCTAGGATCAGTGGGTTAACTGGCCTAGGATCAGTGGGTTAACTGGCCTAGGATCAGTGGGTTAACTGGCCTAGGATCAGTGGGTTAACTGGTCTAGGAACAGTTGGTTAACTGGCCTAGGATCAGTGGGTTAACTGGCCTAGGATCAGTGGGTTAACTGGTCTAGGAACAGTTGGTTAACTGGTCTAGGATCAGTGGGTTAACTGGTCTAGGATCAGTGGGTTAACTGGCCTAGGATCAGTGGGTTAACTGGCCTAGGATCAGTGGGTTAACTGGCCTAGGATCAGTGGGTTAACTGGTCTAGGATCAGTGGGTTAACTGGCCTAGGATCAGTGGGTTAACTGGTCTAGGATCAGTGGGTTAACTGGCCTAGGATCAGTGGGTTAACTGGTCTAGGAACAGTTGGTTAACTGGCCTAGGATCAGTGGGTTAACTGGCCTAGGATCAGTGGGTTAACTGGTCTAGGATCAGTGGGTTAACTGGCCTAGGATCAGTGGGTTAACTGGCCTAGGATCAGTGGGTTAACTGGCCTAGGATCAGTGGGTTAACTGGTCTAGGAACAGTGGGTTAACTGGTCTAGGAACAGTAGGGTTAACTGGTCTAGGATCAGTGGGTTAACTGGTCTAGGATCAGTGGGTTAACTGGTCTAGGATCAGTGGGTTAACTGGTCTAGGATCAGTGGGTTAACTGCCTTGTTCAGGAGCAGAACAGCAGATTTTTACCTTGTCAGCTCTGGGATTTGATCTTGTAAACTTTTGGATACTAGTTCAACGCTCTAACCACTAGGCTGCCTGTACGGGCAGATTCTGGTAAGCAGGCTACAAACTATTATAAAGTCAGGTCGTCATCAGACATTCAACAGTCACAGTAGGTTTGAGCTACAGTATGATCACTAATCATGCCGACCAACCTGATGGTCTCTGTTGGAAATGTTGTGAAAAGAATCTGGCCTCGGCTATAAATATCTGGCATTACTCATCTCATATGTATATACTGTAATCTATACTATTCTACTGTACCTTAGTCTATGCATTACTCATCTCATATGTATATACTGTATTCTATACTATTCTCCTGTATCTTAGTCTATGTATTACTCATCTCATATGTATATACTGTATTCTATACTATTCTACTGTATCTTAGTCTATGCATTACTCATCTCATATGTAGATACTGTATTCTATACTATTCTACTGTATCTTAGTCTATGCATTACTCATCTCATATGTATATACTGCATTCTATACTGTTCTACTGTATCTTAGTCTATGCTGCTCAGACATTGTGACCAATAACATTTGACTTGATTTAGATTACACTATATTATTTGATTTGACTTAGATTAGGCTATATATACAACATGACCAAAAGTATGTGGACACCTGCAAGTCGAACATCTCATTCCAAAATCATAGACATTCCTATGGAGTTGGTCCCCCCTTTGCTGCTATAACAGCCTCCACTCTTCTGGGAAGGCTTTCCACTAGATGTTGGAACATTGCTGCGGGGACTTGCTTCCGTTCAGCCACAAGAGCATTAGGGAGGTCGGGCACTGATGTTGGGTGATTAGGTCTGGCTCGAAGTCAGCGTTCCAATTCATCCCAAAGGTGTTCGATGGGGTTGAGGTCAGGGCTCTGTGCAGGCCAGTCAAGTTCTTCCACACCGATCTCGACAAGCCATTTCTGTATGGACCTCGCTTTGTGCACGGGGACATTGTCATGCTGAAACTGGAAAGGGCCTTCCCCAAACTGTTGCCACCAAGTTGGAAGCACAGAATTGTCTAGAATGTAATTTTATACTGTAGCGTTAAGGTTTATCTTCACTAGAACTAAGGAAAAACAGCCCCAGACCATTATTACTCCTCCACCAAACTTTACAGTTGGCACTATGCATTCGGGCAGGTAGCGTTTTCGAGGCATCCACCAAACCCAGATTCTTCTGTCGGACTGCCAGATGGTGAAGTGTGATTCATAACTCCAAAGAACACGTTTCCACTGCTCCACAGTCGAATGGCGGCGATCTTTACACCAATCAAGCCGATGCTTGGCATTGCACATGGTTATCTTGTATGCGGCTGCTCGGCCATGGAAACCCATTTCATGAAGCTTCCTACGAACAGTTATTTTGCTGACGTTGCAGTTTGGAACTTGGTATTGAGTGTTGCAACCGAGGACAGACCGTTTTTATGCTTTTCCGCACTCGGTGGTCCCGTTCTGTGAACTTGTGTGGCCTACCACTTCACGGTTGAGCCATTGTTGCTCCTAAATGTTTCCACTTCACATCCTATTTCTTCACAGTTGAGCCGTTGTAGATGTAAATTGGAAGGTGGTCTGCTCGATTTTATACACCTGTCAGCAACGGGTGTGGCTGAAATAGCCGAATCCACTAATTTGAAGGGTTGTCCACATACTTTTGTATATATATAGTGGACATTCTCTGTCCTGCTACTGTTAGGACTATAACATTATGTGAACTGATCTGAACAGGTTTAGGCTGGTCATCTATGATATGTAGGTTATATACAGTACATTCTCTGTCCTGCTACTGGTAGGACTATAACATTATGTGAACTGATCTGAACAGGTTTAGGCTGGTCATCTATGATATGTAGGTTATATACAGTACATTCTCTGTCCTGCTACTGTTAGGACTATAACATTATGTGAACTGATCTGAACAGGTTTAGACTGGTCATCTATGATATGTAGGTTATATACAGTACATTCTCTGTCCTGCTACTGGTAGGACTATAACATTATGTGAACTGATCTGAACAGGTTTAGGCTGGTCATCTATGATATGTAGGTTATATACAGTACATTCTCTGTCCTGCTACTGGTAGGACTATAACATTATGTGAACTGACCTGAACAGGTTTAGACTGGTCATCTATGATATGTAGGCTATAGCCGAGGTATAGACCTTGATCTACATATCACTAACAAACTGCTACTATACATTATAACCTAGTCTACTTTACATAATATAACATATCACTAACAACCCACTACTATACATTATAACCTAGTCTACTTTACATAATATAACATCTACACATCACTAACAACCCACTACTATACATTATAACCTAGTCTACTTTACATTATATAACATCTACACATCACTAACAACCCACTATTATACATTATAACCTAGTCTACTTTACATAATATAACATATCACTAACAACCCACTACTATACATTATAACCTAGTCTACTTTACATAATATAACATCTACATATCACTAACAACCCACTACTATACATTATAACCTAGTCTACTTTACATAATATAACATCTACATATCACTAACAACCCACTACTATACATTATAACCTAGCCTACTTTACATAATATAACATCTACGTATCACTAACAACCCACTACTATACATTATAACCTAGTCTACTTTACATAATATAACATCTACATATCACTAACAACCCACTACTATACATTATAACCTAGACTACTTTACATAATATAACACCTACATATCACTAACAACCCACTATTATACATTATAACCTAGTCTACTTTACATAATATAACATCTACATATCACTAACAACCCACTACTATACATTATAACCTAGTCTACTTTACATAATATAACGTCAATTCCTTGATGCAAAAAAACCTTTCTGAATGGATCAATGATTTCCCCCTCAGATCAATCATGTCCGTTTTAGCCTTTCTGTCTACATTCTCAGATACATTTAGAAAACAACAGACTGAAAGACAATAAATAGCCACTTTTGGTGAATAAAAATAAGTGTGAGACATGGCCTTGTGTTGCTGTACTGTCTAGAACTACCTTAACAAACTGTGACTTATTATTATTATTATTATTGTTGCTGTACTGTCTATAACTACCTTAACAAACAGTGACTTATTATTATTGTTATTGTTATTATTATTATTATTATTATTATTATTATTGTTATTATTATTATTATTGTTGCTGTACTGTCTATAACTACCTTAACAAACAGTGACTCATTATTATTATTGACAGTTACCATGGAGATGAAATGTCACAACTACATGTTCATGTGATGCATTAAATCACCTGACTGTTTCTATGTCTGTCAGTAAATGTTTTATAGTGAGTCTCTCTGGGGAGAGAAAGGAGGGCGGCCCTGCCTCTAAAATGAGTCTCTCTGGGAAGAGAGGGGAGGGGGTCCCTGCCTCTAAAATGAGTCTCTCTGTGGAACATGACACCAAAGCTAAGAGGTGAGATGACAATTTTTGATAAGAGCGTCTGCTAAATCAGGGGTTCTCAACCACGGCACCCTGACTGTACTCGTTGTAATGTTAGACATTTTATAGAATTTTCACATGACAAGACCACTTTGCCTACTCTTAATTATTGCCTAATATAATGGAATACATCTTTTAGACAATATAACCGTTATATCAACACACTCTTCACACCCGTTTAACAACTCTAAATAGCTTTGGCATAGTAGGTATCAAGTCCCTTGCCAATAATGTTGCCTACAACGTTGCACACAATGTTCATTTTCATCAAACACATTATGCCCCAGATACCTTCAATTGATTCCTTAAATTGCCAAATTTATAGCCATCCCATCAGAACTAACATGATGTAGATAATTAAATAACAACATGATGTTGTGCTCCAAAGGGAGAACTTGAAGTCTTGAAGAAAAAGGAGGTTAGGAAGTGTCTGAGTATACTGTATACATAGAATATATATAGAACCCTTTATAGGAGGTTAGCCTTTTCTGAGTATACAGTATATATAGAATATATATAGAACCCTTTATAGGAGGTTAGGAAGTGTCTGAGTATACAGTATATATAGAATATATATAGAACCCTTTATAGGAGGTTAGGAAGTGTCTGAGTATACAGTATATATAGAATATATATAGAACCCTTTATAGGAGGTTAGGAAATGTCTGA
Organism: Oncorhynchus clarkii lewisi; assembly: GCF_045791955.1. Classification (NCBI taxonomy): domain Eukaryota; kingdom Metazoa; phylum Chordata; class Actinopteri; order Salmoniformes; family Salmonidae; genus Oncorhynchus; species Oncorhynchus clarkii. The sequence continues at coordinate 100,336,576 of NC_092158.1, read as the reverse complement.
GTATACAGTATATATAGAACCCTTTATATAGGAGGTTAGGAAGTGTCTGAGTATACAGTATATATAGAATATATATAGAATCCTTTATAGGAGGTTAGGAAGTGTCTGAGTATACAGTATATATAGAATATATATAGAACCCTTTATAGGAGGTTAGGAAGTGTCTGAGTATACAGTATATATAGAATATATATATAACCCTTTATAGGAGGTTAGGAAGTGTCTGAGTATACAGTATATATCGAATATATATAGAACCCTTTATAGGAGGTTAGGAAGTGTCCGAGTATACAGTATCTATAGAATATATATAGAACCTATTATAGGAGGTTAGGAAGTGTCTGAGTATACAGTATATATAGAATATATATAGAACCCTTTATAGGAGGTTAGGAAGTGTCTGAGTATACAGTATATATAGAACCCTTCATATAGGAGGTTAGGAAGTGTCTGAGTATACAGTATATATAGAATATATATAGAACCCTTTATAGGAGGTTAGGAAGTGTCTGAGTATACAGTATATATAGAATATATATAGAACCCTTTATAGGAGGTTAGGAAGTGTCTGAGTATACAGTATATATAGAATATATATAGAACCCTTTATATAGGAGGTTAGGAAGTGTCTGAGTATACAGTATATATAGAATATATATAGAACCCTTTATAGGAGGTTAGGAAGTGTCTGAGTATACAGTATATATAGAATATATATAGAACCCTTTATAGGAGGTTAGGAAGTGTCTGAGTATACAGTATATATAGAACCCTTTATATAGGAGGTTAGGAAGTGTCTGAGTATACAGTATATATAGAATATATATAGAACCCTTTATAGGAGGTTAGGAAGTGTCTGAGTATACAGTATATATAGAACCCTTTATATAGGAGGTTAGGAAGTGTCTGAGTATACAATATATAGAATATATATAGAACCCTTTGTAGGAGGTTAGGAAGTGTCTGAGTATACAGTATATATAGAATATATATAGAACCCTTTATAGGAGGTTAGCCTGTCTGAGTATACAGTATATATAGAATATATATAGAACCCTTTATAGGAGGTTAGCCTGTCTGAGTATACAGTATATATAGAATATATATAGAACCTTTAAAGGAGGTCAGGAAGTGTCTGAGTATACAGTATATATATAGAATATATATAGAACCCTCTATATAGGAGGTTAGGAAGTGTCTGAGTATACAGTATATATAGAATATATATAGAACCCTTTATAGGAGGTTAGGAAGTGTCTGAGTATACAGTATATATAGAATATATATAGAACCATTTATATAGGAGGTCAGGAAGTGTCTGAGGATACCGTATACCACCTAACCAAAATGCATGTCCCTGTCCTCTTTTTCAAGACGTGGCCAATTTAAACAGCCAGAAGAAATTATTTAAATTAAGAAACAACACTTTTTTTGATGACTTGTTGTTTCTAAATGGCTGCTGGGTAATTTGATATGCATCGAAATGTTCGTTCGTAGTCATCGAATTGAGTGAAAGCTGCGCAGTTTCACTGAGTTAGAAAACAAATGGACAGGTCTAGCTCATTGATTTGTAGATCTGACGCAGTTGTTACCTCAGATTATGAGCCTAGCAGGTGTCGTGAATTAGTTATGTAGTACCCACAGAAGGCCACAGGGAGGAGCAAGAGACCTATAAACCCATACTGTTTTTACCTTAAAATCCCTGAACCTAACAATCAATCAAATGTATTTATAAAGCCCTTCTTACATCAGCATCTAACCCTACGTATGACCTATTTAGCATTAACCTGAACCCTAATTATTTTAGAAACTGTTTTAGTAATAATATTAAGTTAGTAAATACCATTATGGTACTAAATAGCATTTTGATTATTTTGTTCATCAAAACCTGTCTCAGTATTTTGCTGTTTTTGTTTTGTTATTTCATTATATTTATTATTGTAAGGCAGAACACTTGATCAACAAGCCACATCAGTTATATTTTTCAAATGTGGTTTGAACTGTGTGACCTAGTAACTTCTATGTGAAAGTCTAGCAATTGGCTTGGGATAGATGGGGCAGGTTAGAGATCTAAGGAATTAACCAGAAAAATACCCTTTATTTCTCAGCTGCCCCACCAACGTCTGTAGGTGAATTAATAACGTTTAATTGATAAATGTCCAATAGATGGCAGCATATGACCACGAAGCATCAGTCATAGGCTACAAGCAGCAATATGATTGACATAAAATAGCATGCAACCACAGTATATGTACCATGATTTTCTAAAATGGTCACTCATTACTTTAGTTAGCTGTATATCTCGTATTTGGGCTGTGTTGCTTTTGGGAGAGAAAAAAAATGACTATAGCAGGTATTGAACCCCGGGTAAATAATCACTAGTCAGAACCTCAACCTCAGTATACGTTCATTATAAAAAATTATCTTAATATCTGATATTGTGAGTAAACAACCTCTGGATAGAAAAGACTAGAGTGCGTCTTCCAGCCCGTCAATAAATTACATCATGCAACCCTAGCAGTTAGCAAATAGCACATTTTCCACCGGGATTCAAACCAGCCACTTTTAGGCCACAGGTCCAACTCCTTAACCACTGGGTGAAAACCTGAGTTAATCTTGGGGAATAAGCATGAGTTAATCTGCCAAAATGAAGACAAAACGCTTTAGAGACATACATGGTATCACTTGTTATACATAATTATTACACATAAATCATTGCCAAAAGCACAAGACAAATATGATTAATGTATTGATCATATCAAATATCAAAACATTATTTTAACTACTCAAAGTAATTACATGTGGCGTAGGAACCACTGACTCACTGCATGATTCTATAGTATTATCAAGACACCTGCTGTTAACTCTTAAGAGTTAACAGCAGGTGTCCTAAGTAGTTAACTACTTAGGACAGCTCACGAGGTGTCCTAAATATCTGCCGACTAGGTGGGACTAGAGACTTCATGCATAGCTTTAATTTATACCCATATATAAAATGTCTTTATTCTCAGCACTTCTTGCGACTAGCAATCCCGGATCCGGGATCGTAATCATAGCCTCATACGAATTAGCTTAACACAGCGGACATAAATACCCCTAGAAACTTTTCCTATTCATGAAAATCGCAAATGAAATATATTCAAACACAAGCTTAGCCTTTTGTTAATCACACTGTCATCTCAGATTTTCAAAATATGCGTTACAGCCAACGCTAGACAAGCATTTGTGTAAGTTTATCATGGCATAATGCTATGCTAGGCTCTGCTGGAAGCAGGCAACATTTTCACGAAAATAAGAAAAGCAACCAAATTAAATCATTTACCTTTGAAGAACTTCGGATGCTTTCACTCAGGAAGTTCACCCAGTTAGATAGCAAATGTTCATTTTTTCCAAAAATATTATTTTTGTAGGCGAAATAGCTCCCGTTTGTTCTTCATGCTTGGCTGAGAAATCGACCGGAAAATGCTACCACTACAACGCCAAACTTTTTTCAAAATTGCTGCATAATATCGACAGAAACACGGCAAACGTTGTTTAGGATCCATCCTCAAGGTGTTTTTAACATACAGTGCCTTGCGAAAGTATTCGGCCCCCTTGAACTTTGTGACCTTTTGCCACATTTCAGGCTTCAAACATAAAGATATAAAACTGTATTTTTTTGTGAAGAATCAACAACAAGTGGGACACAATCATGAAGTGGAACGACATTTATTGGATTTTTCAAACTTTTTTAACAAATCAAAAACTGAAAAATTGGGCGTGAATGCTTAACTGACCAATTCCACTGTGATCTCAACATATTATTATAAAAACATATGTTTGTTTAACATAATAATAAAAAATGAATATTACTAATGTAACCCATTGTAAAGACTGGGTTTAGTTGATTGTGTTGCACTGATCATGTCCGCGTTCTGGAACTGTCCGCGTCCCCATACAGAACTGTCCTCATCCCCGTACAGAACTGTCCCCGTACAGAACTGTCCGCGTCCCCGTACAGAACTGTCCGCGTCCACGTACAGAACTGTCCGCATCCCCTTACAGAACTGTCCGCGTCCCCGTACAGAACTGTCTGCGTCCCCGTACAGAACTGTCCGCGTCCACGTACAGAACTGTCCGCATCCCCTTACAGAACTGTCTGCGTCCCCGTACAGAACTGTCCACGTCCCCGTACAGAACTGTCCGTGTCCACGTTCAGTGTGGCGCCAAGGATATTGTCCGGTTACGCGCAGAGTGGACTGAGGTGATCTTGGGGAATAACGACAGAGTTTGTTACAGTGTTGAGACACCGAAGTTTACTGTTCAATTTGCTTTTTGTGTAGCCAGATCCTTTTCACTCTCTATTCTTGTTTCATTTTGTGGTTCACCGGATTCATCATCATCAAGACGAGGGACAGACGAATGACCTGCTAGCCAGTCGGTACAGCTCGGTAATCTAGCTAGCTACTGTACCAGCAGCATCCTAGTAATCCTAGTTAGTCGGTACAGCTCGGAAAGCTAGCTAGCTACTCTACCAGCAGCATCGGATGCTGGCTACCTCTGTCCGGTTCTCCTCTCTTCACTAGATGGACGGTAACTTTAGTGTTTAACCCGTCTGTGTCCAAGGACCGAACTTTTGAATATTATTTTCAGGGCGCCTCAATAGCAGGTATTGAACCCTGGGTAAATAATCACTAGTCAGAACCTCAACCTCATCATACATTCATTATAAAAATCATCTTAATATCTGATATTGTGAGTAAACAACCTCGAGAGTGCGTCTTCCAGCCCTCCAATAAATCACATAATTCAACCCTCCCGGTTAGTAAATTTACCTCAACATGCCCCCGGAGAAGGCAGAGTAACGACACCAGCCTTTTAGCGGGGCTGACAGACTGACTACAACGCTCGCGTCGCTAATAGAATTTCGTTATTAAAAATGACACACTGCTCGCGCGCCAACGAGCGTCTGGAAGTCAGTTCTATTTGTGACGCAGTTCGCGCTGCATCTCCTCATTGGTTTATAGAAGCAGGTACCCACGTGCCATCTCCTCATTGGTTTATAGAAGCAGGTACCCACGTGCCATCTCCTCATTGGTTTATAGAAGCAGGTACCCACGTGCCATCTCCTCATTGGTTTATAGAAGCAGTACCCACGTGCCATCTCCTCATTGGTTTATAGAAGCAGGTACCCACGTGCCATCTCCTCATTGGTTTATAGAAGCAGTACCCATGTGCCATCTCCTCATTGGTTTATAGAAGCTGGTACCCACGTGCCATCTCCTCATTGGTTTATAGAAGCTGGTACCCATGTGCCATCTCCTCATTGGTTTATAGAAGCAGGTACCCACGTGCCATCTCCTCATTGGTTTATAGAAGCAGGTACCCACGTGGCATCTCCTCATTGGTTTATAGAAGCAGTACCCACGTGCCATCTCATCATTTAGCAAAAAAACATAACTTAACATAAACATAACTTCTTTAAACAATAAAAGCTAATTTACCAACATTTCTGAAAGTGATATATAGCTTTTTGGAATGAAACTCTTCTTATGTTTCCCCATCTGAGCTCAGAGTAGATGAGAGATGTAATGTTTGTCTCTGTTGTGTTGAAGCCCAATCAAGCAGGAGAGACCAGCATCCCCTGTTCCCAGCTGTGTGTCCATGAAGAGTGACCGGTCTATGGAACCTCCTATAACATTTAGAGAGGGAGACTTTTCTACTGAACAAAGGTAAGAAGAACTCATGGGTCCTGGTCAGTGAGTTAAACAACACTGTCTCTAGTCATTTCTCCTCTCCCATTTTCCCATTTATTGTTGTTGTTTTCATAATCCATTGGCTAATCATTTTGTCCATTTGCATAGTCCTAAAACAATATTAAACAAACACAACATTCCCTCCCTGTGTGTGTGTGTGTGTGTGTGTGTGTGTGTGTGTGTGTGTGTGTGTGTGTGTGTGTGTGTGTGTGTGTGTGTGTGTGTGTGTGTGTGTGTGTGTGTGTGTGTGTGTGTGTGTGTACTCAATGGATGAGGAGATGTAATCTCATGTTTTGTCCACAGAAACCAACAGGAGAGATCAGAGTCAGAGATTCTCAGCGGTCAGTCTTCCCAGAGTCATCAAACAGACCTGGCCTCCATATTCAGTGTATGTGGTCCTGTTATGTACATTTGTTTTTGTTTACCTCAAGTAAATTTGATCTGTCAATCATTCATTAATGTGTTAATGAGAAAGCATTTATTATCTTGCTTAACTTATTTACTTTATTTATTTCAGTTGCTTGAAGAGAAAATTATGACATTTGTGAAGAACGAGCTGAAGATGTTCAAGAGGATTCTTAGTCCAGATCTCCCAGAAGGCTTTGAGAGTCAGAAGCAGGATAAGGAAGTGGTGGACGCTGAAGATGAGAAGCAGGAGAGCAGTGCCAGAGAGGGGGCTCTGAAGATCACACTGCACATCCTGAGGAAAATGAACCAGAAGGAGCTTGCTGACACACTGGAGAACTGTAAGAGCTGTCTGCCTCATGATGAATGATGTTTTATAATATTATTAATATTAAAAGCTGTTGCTAAAGTACAGCTAAAGTAGCTGTGTAACTCAATGATATTGTAGCAGCCTTAACACAACACCTAGTGACCTCATCAAGTAGCAGCAGGGACGTGTTGTGGTGATTAATTTAGAAAGAGAGAGAGAGAACATTAATAATACCATCAATAATACCAATAATAATATAATCAGTCACACCAGTCTGTAATGCATTATGAAAACATTTACACATTTATACAGTCAGTTAAGAGAATAAATGGTTATAATGTACAACTTTATAACAGTCATACAATACTGTAGACATTAAAACAGACATAATATTAATATCCTCTGTGTTATTTTTAGATTCAGATGATCATGCTGTGATTTGCCACCGTGAACTCAAATCTAATCTAAAGAAGAAGTTTCAATGTGTTTTTGAGGGGATCGCTAAACAAGGAAACCCAACACTTCTCAATAACATCTACACAGAGCTCTACATCACAGAGGGTGGAACAGGAGAGGTCAATAATGAACACGAGCTGAGACAGATTGAGACAACAACCAGGAAACAAGCAACACCAGAGACTGCAATCAAATGTAACGACATCTTCAAACCCTTAACTGGACAAGACAAACCTATCAGAACTGTGCTGACAAAGGGAGTCGCTGGCATTGGAAAAACAGTCTCTGTGCAGAAGTTCATTCTGGACTGGGCTGAAGGAAAAGCAAATCAGGATGTCCAATTTGTATTTTCATTCCCTTTCCGGGAGCTGAATTTGATGAAAGGGGACAAACACACTTTCATTAAACTTCTCAATCACTTCTCAATTGAAACCAAACAATCAGGAATCTCCATCTACAACAAGTACAAAGTTCTGTTCATCTTTGATGGTCTGGATGAGTGCCGACTGCCACTAGACTTCCAGAAGAATAAGATCTGTTGGGACGTCACAGAGTCAACCTCAGTGGATGTTCTGCTGACAAATCTCATCGGGGGAAATCTGCTTCCCTCTGCTCTCCTCTGGATAACTACCCGACCTGCAGCAGCCAATAAGATCCCTTCAGGGTGTGTTGACCAGGTAACAGAGGTACGAGGGTTCAATGACCCACAGAAGGAGGAGTACTTCAGGAAGAGATTCAGTGATGAGGACCTGGCCAGCAGAATCATCTCACACATAAAGACATCAAGGAGCCTCCACATCATGTGCCACATTCCAGTCTTCTGTTGGATTTCTGCAACAGTCCTTGAACACATGCTGAAACATAAGAGAGAAGAGATGCCCAAGACTCTAACTGAGATGTACACACACCTTGTGGAGTTTCATACCAAACAGAAGAATGAAAAGTATCTTGGGAAAGAAGAGACGGGTCCACACTGGAATAAAGAGAGCATTCTGTCCCTGGGAAAACTGGCTTTTCAACAGCTTGTTAAGGGCAATCTGATTTTCTACGAAGAAGACCTGAAAGAGGCTGGCATTGATGTCAATGAAGCCTCAGTGTACTCAGGATTGTGCACACAGCTCTTTAAAGAGGAATGTGGGCTGTACCAGGACACGGTGTACTGCTTTGTTCATCTGAGCATTCAGGAGTTTCTGGCTGCTGTATATGTGTTCCTCTCATTCATCAACAACAATGAGAATCTAATGGACAAACTGCAAACAAACAACAAGTCTGAAGTTACTTTCTACAAGAGTGCTGTGGATAAAGCCTTACAAAGTGAGACAGGAAACCTGGACCTTTTCCTCCGCTTCCTTCTGGGCCTCTCACTGGAGTCCAATCAGAAGCACTTACGAGGTCTACTGACAAAGACAAGAAGCAACTCAAAGAACCGTGAAGAAACAGTCAAGTACATCAAGGAGAAGATCAGGGAGAATCCCTCTTCAGAGAGGTGCATCAATCTGTTCCACTGTCTGAATGAACTGAATGACCATTCTCTAGTGGAGGAGATCCAAAGCTACCTGAGATCAGGAAGTCTCTCTAGAGCCAAACTGTCACGTGCACAGTGGTCAGCTCTGGTCTTTGTCTTGCTGACTTCAGAAAAGGAGCTGGATGTGTTTGACCTGAAGAAATACTCCAGATCAGAGGAAGGTCTTCTGAGGCTGCTGCCAGTGGTCAAAGCCTCCAGAGCTGCTCTGTGAGTAAATAAAATGACATATAAGAACTAATCATCAGGAAGAAATATTCAATTTAGAGAAAAATATGTATTAAAATATAATGAAAAACGTACTGAATCAGTGCATTGATTTTCACATTGGTATAACAATTCTGGGAGATGGAAGATGAATCAATATGTTGTTTGGGAGAATAAACCAAAAGCATCTGCCATTGTCCTTCTACACTACTGGTGTTAAATTAACAGTGTGTTTGTGAAGTCATGATGATCTCTTTGTCAGGGTGTCAGACTGTGGAGTCACAGAGGAAGGCTGTGCTTATCTGGTCTCAGCTCTGGAGTCAAACCCCTCACACCTGAGAGAGCTGGATCTAAGTAACAATGACCTGAAGGATTCAGGAGTGAAGCTACTCTCTGCTGGACTGGGGAATCCCCACTGTAAACTGGAGACTCTGAGGTCAGTATTCCTGTAGTTGGTCAACAAGCGATAACTGTTCACCAGATCTACATGTGTTTACCAGACACACATAGTCCACACCATATGTGTTTGGACAGTGAAACTTAGTTTTAAATTTGGTGCTCTGCTCCAGCATTTAGGATTTGAGATAGAATGTTTCGTATTAGATGACAGTACAGAATGTCACCTTTCACATTCAGTGGGGCAAAAAAGTATTTAGTCAGCCACCAATTGTGCAATTTCTCCCACTTAAAAAGATGAGAGAGGCCTTTAATGTTCATCATAGGTACACTTCAACTATGACTGATACAATGAGAAAAAAAATTCTCGAAAATCACATTGTAGGATTTTTTATGAATTTATTTGCAAATTATGGTGGAAAATAAGTATTTGGTCAATAACAAAAATGTATCTCAATACTTTGTTTTAAACCCTTTGTTGGCAATGACAGAGGTCAAAGTTTTCTTTAAGTCTTCACAAGGTTTTCACACACTGTGGCTGGTACTTTGGCCCATTCCTCCATGCAGATCTCCTCTAGAGCAGTGATGTTTTGGGGCTGTTGCTGGGCAACATGGACTTTCAACTCCCTCCAAAGATTTTCTATGGGGTTGAGATCTGGAGACTGGCTAGGCCACTCCAGGACCTTGAAATGCTTCTTACGAAGCCACTCCTTCGTTGCCCGGGCGGTGTGTTTGGGATCATTGTCATGCTGAAAGACCCAGCCACGTTTCATCTTCAATGCCCTTGCTGATGGAAGGAGGTTTTCACTCAAAATCTCACGATACATGGCCCCATTCATTCTTTCCTTTACACGGATCAGTCATCCTGGTCCCTTTGCAGAAAAACAACCCCAAAGCATGATGTTTCCACCCCCATGCTTCACAGTAGGTATGGTGTTCTTTGAATGCAACTCAGCATTCTTTGTCCTCCAAACACAACGAGTTGAGTTTTTACCAAAAAGTTATATTTTGTTTTGATCTGACCATATGACATTCTCCCAATCTTCTTCTGGATCATTCAAATGCTCTCTAGCAAACTTCAGACGGGCCTGGACATGTACGGGCTTAAGCAGGGGGACACGTCTGGCACTGCAGGATTTGAGTCCCTGGCGGCGTAGTGTGTTACTGATGGTAGGCTTTGTTACTTTTATCCCAGCTCTCTGCAGGTCATTCACTAGGTCCCCCTGTGTGGTTCTGGGATTTTTGCTCACCGTTCTTGTGATCATTTTGGCCCCACGGGGTGAGATCTTGCGTGGAGCCCCAGATCGAGGGAGATTATCAGGGGTCTTGTATGTCTTCCATTTCCTAATAATTGCTCCCGCAGTTGATTTCTTCAAACCAAGCTGCTTACCTATTGCAGATTCAGTCTTCCCAGCCTGGTGCAGGTCTACAATTTTGTTTCTGGTGTCCTTTGACAGCTCTTTGGTCTTGGCCATAGTGGAGTTTGGAGTGTGACTATTTGAGGTTGTGGACAGGTGTCTTTTGTACTGATAACAAGATCAAACAGGTGCCATTAATACAGGCAACGAGTGGAGGACAGAGGAGCCTCTTAAAGAAGAAGTTACAGGTCTGTGAGAGCCAGAAATCTTCCTTGTTTGTAGGTGACCAAATACTTATTTTCCACCATCATTTGCAAATAAATTCATAAAAAATCTTATAATGTGATTTTCTGGATTTTTTTTCTAATTTTGTCTGTCATAGTTGAAGTGTACCTATGATGCAAATTACAGGCCTCTCTTATCTTTTTAGGTGGGAGAACTTGCACAATTGGTGGCTGACTAAATACTTTTTTGCCCCACTGTACATATTTATGTTTGTACAAAAGTTTTCACCCCGTGGCATTTTTCCTGTTTTGTTGCCTTACAACCTGGAATTAAAATAGATCTTTGGGGGGTCGTATGCCTACCACTTTGAAGATACAAATTCTTTTTTTGTTGTGAAACAACCAAGTAATAAGAAAAAATAACTTGAGAGTGCATAACTATTCACCCCCCAAAGTCAATACTTTGTAGAGCCACCTTTTGCAGCAATTACAGCTGCAAGTTACTTGGGGTATGTCTCTATGCTCTACTCTATGCACATTTAGACAGTGGGATTTTTGACAATTCTTCAAGGCAAAACTGCTCCAGCTCCTTCAAGTTGGATGAGCTCCACTGGTGTACCACAATCTGTAAGTCATTCCACAGATTCTCAATTGGATTGAGGTCTGTGCTTTGACTTGACCATTACAAGACATTTACATTTTCACCACTCGAGTGTTTCTTTAGCTTAAACCTCAGTCTCTAAATCTCTTCAAGACTGAAACAGGTTTCCCTCAAGAATTTCCCTGTATTTAGCGCCATCCATCATTCCTTCTATTCTAACCAGTTTCCCAGTCCCCCCCGATGAAAAACATCCCCACAGCCTGATGCTGCCACCACCATGCTTCACTGTGGGGATGGTATTCTCAGGGTGATGAGAGGTGTCGGTTTGCGCCAAACATAGCATTTTCCTTGATGGCCAAAAAGCTGAATTTTAGTCTCATCTGACCAGAGTACCTTCTTCCATAAGTTTTGGGAGTCTCCCACATGTCTTTTGGTGAAAGTGTATGGCTTAAAGTGGTCCTATGGACAGATACTCCATTCTCCGCTGTGGAGCTTTGCAGCTCCTTCAGGGTTATCTTTGCCCCTCTGATTAATGCCCTCCTTGCCTGGTCCGTGAGTTTTGGTGGGCGGCCACCTCTTGGCAGGTTTGTTGTGGTACCATATTCTTTCCATTTTGTAATAAAGGATTTAATGGTGCTCCGTGCGATTTTCAAAGTATCAGATATTTTTTTATAACCCAACCCTGATCTGTACTTCTCAACGACTTTGTCCCTGACCTGTTTCTATATGTACAGTGCCTTGCGAAAGTATTCGGCCCCCTTGAACTTTTGAATCAACAACAAGTGGGACAATCATACAATCATGAAGTGGAACGACATTTATTGGATATTTCAAAGTTTTTTAACAAATCAAAAACTGAAAAATTGGGCGTGCAAAATTATTCAGCCCCCGTAATCGAGAATCTGTGGAAAGAACTGAAAACTGCTGTTCACAAATGCTCTCCATCCAACCTCCATCCAACCGCACTGAGCTCGAGCTGTTTTGCAAGGAGGAATGGGAAAAAATGTCAGTCTCTCGATGTGCAAAACTGATAGAGACATACCCCAAGCGACTTACAGCTGTAATCGCAGCAAAAGGTGGCGCTACAAAGTAATAACTTAAGGGGGCTGAATAATTTTGCACGCCCAATTTTTCAGTTTTCTATTTGTTAAAAAAGTTTGAAATATCCAATAAATGTCGTTCCACTTCCTGATTGTGTCCCACTTGTTGTTGATTCTTCACACAAAAATACAGTTTTATATCTTTATGTTTGAAGCCTGAAATGTGGCAAAAAGTCGCAAAGTTCAAGGGGGCCGAATACTTTCGCAAGGCACTGTAGTTCTCCCATTTGAAAAGTCGTAATTATTTGGTTATATTCACTTATAGTGTATTAAAGTAGTCATACGTTTAGTATTTGGTCCCATGTTCCATGCCTGCAGTGATTACATCAAGCTTGTGATTCTACTAAATTGTTGAATTAATTTGCAGTTTGTCTTGTTTGTGTTATTAGATGTTTTCCTAATAGAAACTGAAACTGGATGCTACTATGATGATGAATAATCAGGAATGAATCGTAAATAATGATGCATGAGAAAGTTACAGAGGCACAAAGATCATATCCCCTCTGTTATTGGTAATGGTGAGAGGTTAACATGTTTTGTTGTAGCCTCTGTTATTGGTAATGGTGAGAGATTAGCATGTTTTGTTGTGGTCTCTGTTATTGGTAATGGTGAGAGGTTAGCATGTTTTGTTGTAGTCTCTGTATCTTTGTCACTCAGAATTTTTCATGATTGATTTATGATTTTGTATTAATTCTGGCATCATCAGGATTAATTTAGTAGTGTTTAGAAAAATGGTATCTACTCACTTAGACAGAAGATTAACCCAGTCATCATCCACCATTCAGTTACTGTTGGGCGAAACGTAACCAAAAACAAACTGCAAATGCAACCAACGAGTTTGGGAACAAATACAAAATGTTTGACTACTTTACTAGAATTGGTCATAATACTTTTGACGTCTTCAAATGAGGGACTGGATATACAAAGTGCTTTCAGTTACAATATTAGCTTCACTGTCAAAATAGATGTTGTTTGGACTGTGTGTTAAGTTCATGTTTTAAGTCCCCCTATATTTCTGTTACTAGGTTGATATCACTCTGTTATTAGTACACCTGGAAGTGTCATTGTTGATGGACCTGGCCTGAGTGTCATGGTAACCATGTATTGTGGTAATACAGTTTAGTAAACGTTCAACTGGAAAATAGTTGTTGTGTCATTTTGAGTGAACACTGTATACTCAAAACAATTTAAATCTGATACCTCACTGTCTGTCTTTTGACTGATACTGCTTTCTAAACTGGTCTGGTCATTACTCAAATATTTGTACTATACATTCTTCTCTCTACAAGTAATATTATGATAATTAGTCCTTTCTAATAATGATACATGAATTTATGAATAGATGTGGCAGGTTTCAGGACAATTATATCTGAATATGTTGAAAAAATATACCGCCACTCTACTTTCACCACCAAAGTATATCAGTGTGTCGTGTCTTTGGCTCTGCCGGATTAAGTGATATAACATGCTATTCTATAAAATAATTTCTCTGAAATTAACATTATACCTAAATAATCACACAGAATTACATCTACACAGAATGGATCATACATTGATTACGAATGATGTCATAAAGGAAAGCGTTCCTAGCGGACGGAACCGAAATGATGGCTGGTTACACAAAGAAATGGGGTTGGGTTTGAGTGAAAGAGCGGGAAGACTGAGGAGCAAAAAGGTTTTGTGTCTCTATCGGGCCGTAAAATGCTATCGTAAATGCAGTATCTTATGCATTCTAAATACCTGCCCATTTGAAAAAGGAAAATGCAATAAGTATTTACTCTGAGCTGTGCGTCGATCGGCTGTTTATAGATGGAAGGCCGGGTGGTCCAGCATGGATCTCTGGTCCTCTGAAGAATGCCTAGTGGTGAACTTCAGCGTGGTAGAATGGATACTCTGTCCGTCCTCTCCTAGCACACGTTTAGCGGGCGGAAAGGGTAGCACTTCTTTAGTGAATACGAGTTCAAAGTTCATACAAAGTTGCCATACTTTAAGCTTATGCTATATTCTGACTGGTATAGTCGAAATTCATCCTTTCGGCATGTTGACCGTCATCTTCACATTGAAATTCAATGCTAATTTCATTAGGTTATTATCTGATCCCTTTTGATCGTAGGACCGTCGCCCTAACGTCCTCAGAACAGAAAGTTACATTTCCGTAAAGGGGCTTATATAGGGTTGTGAGAGAGGGCCGGGTTTCATAGTTTACAACCGATGTCTGTTCACATGGGCGGGGCCATTCCAAGACTATCTATGTTAACAAAGGGATTTTCAATAGTCACATCGGTAGAGAGGAAGAGGGGGACAGGTATTTATGGGGGTCATAAACCTCCCCCAACAGGTCAACGTCATGACAAGTGTGATTTTAATATGATTTGACTCTTTGCAGGCTGTCAGGCTGTCTAGTCACAGAGGAAGGCTGTGCTTCTCTGGTCTCAGCTCTGAGGTCAAACCCCTCACACCTGAGAGAGCTGGACCTGAGCTACAATCACCCAGGAGACTCAGGAGTCAGACTGCTCTCTGCTGGACTGGAGGATCCACACTGCAGACTGGAGAAACTCAAGTATGTAGAGGGTTTATGTCAATGTTCATATCAGACATGTTGGAGTTATTAGGCTAGTTAAGACAAACATTCTTACCACCACTTGGACAAAGTTATATGCTGACTGTGTGTGTGTCCAGTGTGTGTCCAGTGTGTGTGTGTGTGTGTGTGTCCTGTGTGTGTGTGTCCAGTGTGACACACTTGACTCATATACACACTGGACATACACAGGACACAGATACAGGACACACACACACACACAGGACACACACTCTGGACACACTGGACACAAACACTGTGTCCTGTGTGTTTCCAGTATGTGTGTATGTGTGTGTACAGTATGTGTGTGTGTGTGTGTGTGTGTCCAGTGTGTGTGTGTGTGTGTGTGTGTGTGTGTGTGTGTGTGTGTGTGTGTGTGTTTCCAGTATGTGTGTGTGTGTATGTGTGTGTGTGTGTGTGTGTGTGTGTGTGTGTGTGTGTGTGTGTGTGTGTGTGTGTTTCCAGTATGTGTGTGTGTGTGTGTGTGTGTGTCCAGTGTGTGTGTGTGTGTGTGTGTATCCCTCAATGACTGTCTGTTCTTCTGCTTACCGCTACAGTGTGGAACATGGTGGAGAGAACAGAATGAAACCTGGGCTTAGAAAATGTGAGTGTTGACTGCTGTGAAGAATATGACTAAGAATAAGTCTTAATTCAAGTTAAGTCAATGTCAAAGACCACCATCATTACTTACTGTGTGTGTGTGTTTGTGTGTATGTGTGTATGTGTGTGTCCAGTATGTGTGTTTGTATGTGTGTATGTGTGTGTCCAGTATGTGTGTGTGTGTGTGTGTGTCCAGTGTGTGTGTGTGTGTGTGTGTGTGTCCCCAGTATGTATGTGTTTCCAGTATGTGTGTGTGTGTATGTGTGTGTGTGTGTGTGTTCAGGGTGTGTGTGTGTGTGTGTGTAATTAATGTGAATAAGTGTGTTTTACATTACCATACAGTATAACATATGATCATTCAACAAGTCTCAAGTTACCTTAACTTCTCCTTTTGATACCTAGAAACATTTACATTAAATTAATTAGTGAAAAGTGAGTTAACATTCTAATGTGAATGATGATGATTTCTAATATTGTGTCTGGTTTCATCCATCAGATGTCTGTGATCTCACACTGGACCTAAACACAGTAAACAGACACCTCTCTCTGTCTGAGGAGAACAGAAAGGTGACATGGAGGACAGAGAAGAAGCCGTATCCTGATCACCCAGAGAGATTTGAGGACTGTGAACAGGTGCTGTGTAGAGAGGGTCTGACTGGGTGCTGTTACTGGGAGGTAGAATGGAGTGGGGGGGCTGTTATAGGAGTGACATATAAAGGAATCAACAGGAGAGGAGGGGCTACTGACTGTTGTTTTGGATGCAATGACAAGTCCTGGAGTCTGTTCTGCTCTGACAACAGTTACACTGCCTGGCACAATAATAATCCCACTACCATAGACGTCCCCTCCTCCAGCTGCCACAGAGTAGGAGTGTATCTGGACTGGCCAGCCGGCACTCTGTCCTTCTATAGAGCCTCCTCTGACACACTGACCCTCCTGTACACATTCACCCCCACATTCACTGAGCCCCTCTATCCAGGGTTTTGGGTTTGGGGTATTGGTGACTCAGTGTCTCTCTGTCAGTGATACACACACACACTGAACACACACACACTGGACACACACACACACTGTCTCTGTCAATAATAACCTGACACACACACACTGGACTCTCTCTCACACACACATACACACACACACACAATCACACACACACACACACTGGACACACACACACACACACACACACACTTGACAAACACACACACACAAACACACACACACTTGACAAACACACACACACACACACACACACACACAATGGACAAACACACACACACACACCGTACAAACAAGCACACAAACACACTGGTCACACACACACAAACACACTGGACACACACACGCACATACACTTGACACACACACACTTGACAAATACACACAGACCGGACAAACACACACTGGACAACCAAACACACACACACACACACACACACACACACACACACACACACTGGACATCTAAAAGAAGGAAACATCTAAAAGAGAAACAATAAAACTCCCATTACCCCAGAAAAACACAAAACGCCTAACTAGCATTCACTATGCTACATCGATTCAGAAACTCAAAGTGAACTATAAACCAAACCTAAAGATAATTCCTCTTTACCTCACATCATTAATCATCAGTTTTAAACAACTTCAATGTATATGCATACTGAAATGAACATGCTACCCTTGGATACAATTAACCTGATAACATTATTACTTTTTCCCTCTGTCACAAATGTCGTACATTTCTCAGTGTAAGAAATCAGTAATTTAATCCCAGGTATTTAATAAAAATGTAAACGTATTCTCCCATGGCTCCTTTAATTATTGTTATTATTTTTTACCTTCGATGTGTGTGTATTTCTATGATGTGTGTGCTAATTACCGTTACCCAGTTACTTTAGTTGCTCTCCTGTCTGACTATGTGTGTGTATTTACCCAGTTACTTTAGCTGCTCTCCTGTCTGACTATATGTGTGTATTTATCGTTACCCAGTTACTTTAGTTACTCTCCTGTCTGACTATGTGTATTTATCGTTACCCAGTTACTTTAGTTGCTCTCCTGTCTGACTATGTGTGTGTATTTATCATTACCCAGTTACTTTAGCTGCTCTCCTGTCTGACTATGTGTGTGTATTTACCCAGTTACTTTAGTTGCTCTCCTGTCTGACTATGTGTGTGTATTTACCCAGTTACTTTAGTTTCTCTCCTGTCTGACTATGTGTATTGATCGTTACCCAGTTACTTTAGTTGCTCTCCTGTCTGACTATGTGTGTGTATTTACCCAGTTACTTTAGCTGCTCTCCTGTCTGACTATGTGTGTGTATTTACCCAGTTACTTTAGTTGCTCTCCTGTCTGACTATGTGTGTGTATTTACCCAGTTACTTTAGCTGCTCTCCTGTCTGACTATGTGTGTGTATTTATCGTTACCCAGTTACTTTAGTTGCTCTCCTGTCTGATTATGTGTATTTACCGTTACCCAGTTACTTTAGCTGCTCTCCTGTCTGACTATGTGTGTGTATTTACCCAGTTACTTTAGTTGCTCTCCTGTCTGACTATGTGTGTGTATTTACCCAGTTACTTTAGCTGCTCTCCTGTCTGATTATGTGTGTGTCTCTTTAATGATGATAATGATGATAATCAATGTGTATGGGTTTCTATATGTATTTCTCCTTTCTGGAAACTTCGTCTATAGATTTGACTTTTGATCGGACATTACATTTCACCCGTATACAATTATAAGCTCATTATAAACTATTGTGCCTTGGGACTTTCAACGTTAATATCTCCTATCTCACTTCTCTAGACTAGGTTTCCCTCACCCTCCGTGGATATTACTTTCTTTCAGTATTGAATAGGTTCAGTTTTTCTGTTCGCCTAGAATTACCCTGCCTTCTCACCAAGCCTAATTTGTATTTAGGTATGTCTTTTGAATTAATGGCTATCCTATTTGTACAGAACAACCGTCCCATCTAACAAAACTTACTATATCCCACCCTTAATAACCCTTCGGCTTGCAAAATCATGATTTATTAAGATCTATTTTATTTACGGTAGTGCACCTTACCACAGGTCATTTCTGACCTGTTTCCTTCCTTCCTATTGATTTTGGTTAAAACCCAAAGTAGAAACCCATTGTATTTGTTCAGAATATCAAGCACCTATCATTGATTAAATCCAAACTCCTTTAGAACATTCAATCAAAAATATCCCAAATAATTCCTCCCAAATTCGAGAATAAAGGCTACTGACCTTGCTGCCGAATGGGAAAAGCACTGTTCGTTGGATCTAGTCACCGTCCCTGTTGGTCTGGGGTGTACACCGGCCTGGTCTTTGCCCTCAATTCAGAGGCCAGGTCTTAAATGACGGGACCAGACCAGCTCGTGCACGATTTTCGACGTACGACCTTCAGATGGCAGAGACGGGTATTTAGATCCGGCTCGAAGGACCAATTGTTACAGGAATTAAATTCCTCTATGTTTTAATACCCAATTAAAATTAAACACTGTCAATTCACAAGAATTTGTAAGACTCTTATTTGCATAAAATGGACAGAGACCAGTCTCAAAATCAACCAGCAGCGTTTATTCTCGAGAGTACTGAACATGATACAGTTTTCCACAGGTTATAAACTGAAAATGACGTCATTAGTTTTCGTACTACCCCGTCTCACCTCCGCTCCAGTACAATGGCTGTATAGTTCTCAAGCCTTCCCACATCGTCTCCCCCTACTAACATAATTTACGACCCGAGCCAAGGTCTGCCTGTGTAGATAAGCATTCTAGCCAGTCTGGCTATAAGTTCATTCATTTCTACCAAGGAACAGACAGTCATTGCTCTAATTCTTGATTATATTTACACACATTATATTCAGTTCTAGGGTTAAAAGAAAATTCATACATCTATACAGTAACATAATAGTATTCTGATTAGTCAGTCCTGATTGAAATGTATACAGAATTAGTCATTATTGATAAAAAAAAATCCCTTAACAAGAATACAAGGTGTAGAATACAATACATTACCATTATATCAGGTATAGAATACAATACATTACCATTATATCAGGTATAAAATACAATACATTACCATTATATCAGGTGTAGAATACAATACATTACCATTATATCAGGTATAGAATACAATACATTACCATTCTATCAGGTATAGAATACAATACATTACCATTATATCAGGTGGTAGAATGAAAGGAGCGATGACTTATATATCAGAAGACAGGGATATGAACTCTGTTAGAA
Source organism: Oncorhynchus clarkii lewisi (assembly GCF_045791955.1). NCBI lineage: Eukaryota > Metazoa > Chordata > Actinopteri > Salmoniformes > Salmonidae > Oncorhynchus > Oncorhynchus clarkii. The sequence goes on along the minus strand of NC_092158.1, from coordinate 100,316,831 downwards.
GAGTGGAGACAGTGGTGAAGTCCAGAATTAGGGAGGTTAGTTACAACATAATCTAAGGGAAGAACGGGAGACAGTGGTGAAGTCCAGAGTTAGGGAGGTTAGTTAGAACAGAATCTAAGGGAAGAACAGGAGACAGTGGTGAAGTCCAGAGTAAGTGAGGTTAGTTACAGCAGAATCTAAGGGAAGAACAGGAGACAGTGGTGAAGTCCAGAGTTAGGGAGGTTAGTTACAGCAGAATCTAAGGGAAGAACAGGAGACAGTGGAGAAGTCCAGAGTTAGGGAGGTTAGTTACAACAGAATCTAAGGGAAGGACAGGGAAGGGAAGAAACGTTATGACATTGATGTTATGATGCAATAAACAGGTAAAATAGGAGAGAATGTTAGATGTTCTGTAAACAGTAACAACACATGACCTCTATCTGACCGGAACCTAGTTATTATAGATGTTTTGTAAACAGTAACAACACATGACCTCTATCTGACCTGAACCTAGTTATTATAGATGTTCTGTAAACAGTAACAACACATGACCTCTATCTGACCTGAACCCAGTTATTATATATGTTTTGTAAACAGTAACAACACATGACCTCTATCTGACCTGAACCTAGTTATGTTAGATGTTCTGTAAACAGTAACAACACATGACCTCTATCTGACCTGAACCTAGTTATTATAGATGTTCTGTAAACAGTAACAACACATGACCTCTATCTGACCTGAACCTAGTTATTATAGATGTTCTGTAAACAGTAACAACACATGACCTCTATCTGACCTGAACCTAGTTATTATAGATGTTCTGTAAACAGTAACAACACATGACCTCTATCTGACCTGAACCTAGTTATTATAGATTTTCTGTAAACAGTAACAACATATGACCTCTATCTGACCTGAACCTAGTTATTATAGATGTTCTGTACACAGTAACAACACATGACCTCTATCTGACCTGAACCTAGTTATGTTAGATGTTCTGTAAACAGTAACAACACATGACCTCTATCTGACCTGAACCTAGTTATTATAGATGTTCTGTACACAGTAACAACACATGACCTCTATCTGACCTGAACCTAGTTATGTTAGATGTTCTGTAAACAGTAACAACACATGACCTCTATCTGACCTGCACCTTGTTATTTTCAATTAAGTTCAGTCAGTTTAGTCATTTCCATCGTCAAATTTATAAATTAGTGAATTTTGTAAAAGTTGATGTAAATTACACAAAACCACAAAGCAAGAGATTTGAAATACATGTTTTATTTTTATTCATAAAGGGGCAGAGAGAAGATTTAAACAGATGGAAGCCATGCTCCTGCTAAGTAGGCTTCTATGCCAGAGTTTAAGTTATGTAAGTCAGGAAAAACAAATATTAAAGTTATTTTTTGGATTCTTCCATTTGACCTACTGTATCTTGATGTGGTTTGTTCATTTAGTTGTGTTTTTGTTGGTTTCATTGCAGCGGCAGAAAATGTCAGAGCACCTGGTCCCCCTAACTACCATCTCCTAAAGCACAGTCCTGTCACTATACCTGTGAAAGATCTCTCTTATTCACCTGGTCCACCTAACTACCATCTCCTAAAGCACAGTCCTGTCACTATACCTGTGAAGGATCTCTCTCATTCACCTGGTCCACCTACCTACCATCTCCTAAAGCACAGTCCTGTCACTATACCTGTGAAGGATCTCTCTCATTCACCTGGTCCACCTACCTACCATCTCCTAAAGCACAGTACTGTCACTATACCTGTGAAGGATCTCTCTCATTCACCTGGTCCACCTACCTACCATCTCCTATAGCACAGTCCTGTCACTATACCTGTGAAGGATCTCTTGAAAACGAAATTGTCTCCAAAATATTGTTATATATTATCAAGCTGATGGTACAGTCATATAACCCCGACATCTACAAAAAGCTCAGTGACTCATTCATTCATGGCTTTGGATCAAAATAAATAAGTACCTAGGGTCCTTTTTTCTGAATTTCCGCCTGACTTACGTGTCCAAAGTGAACTGCCTGTTACTCAGGCCCAGAAGCCAGGATATGCATATAATTGGTAGCATTGGATAGAAAACACTTTGAAGTTTTAATTTGTTTTAAATCATGTCTGAGATTATAACATAATTGATATGGCGGAACAATATCAGTCTTTTGGCACGCGAGGAAGAGGGAGCGCACTTACTAATTTCACTTTCTTATTGAACATACTACTTTCCATATGAAATATTATAGTTTATTTACTTTTTAGGGTACCTGAGGATTAGATAGAAACATCGTTTGACTTGTTTGGACGAAGTTTAGCAGTAGCTTTTTGGATTCCTTTGTCTGCATGTTGAACGAGTGGATTACTGAAATGGATGGCGCTAACTAAACTGACTTTTTGGGATATAAAGAAAGATTTTATCTAACAAAACGACCATTCATGTTGTAGCTGGGACCCTTGGGATTGCAAACAGAGGAAGATTTTCAAAAGTAAGTGATTCATTTAATCGCTATTTATGAATTTGTGAAGCCTGTGCTGGTTGACAAATATGTTGATGTGGGGCGCCATCCTCGGACAATCGCATGGTATGCTTTCGCTGTAAAGCCTATTGTAAATTGGACAACGTTGTTAGATTAACACGAATTTGAGCTTTTAAATGATATAAGATACTTGTATGATCATGAATGTTTAATATTACAATTATTTATTTGAATTGCACGCCCTCCTGCCTCCCGAGTGGCGCAGCAGTCTAAGACACTACATCACAGTGCAAAATGCGTTGCTACACATGCAGGTTTGATACCTGTGCCGGCCGCCACCGGGAGACTCATGTAATTATTGACGGTCACGTCATTGAACAATTTTTTGTTGTTGTTGATATACTGTAGGCCTACCGTAGGCGACATGAGTCTCACTAGTATTGAGTAATGTGCTGTTGACAACATTCAGTGAAATTGGAGGGCGCGCAATTCAAAAAAATAATCGTAATATTAAAAGTGGCAAAGGTCTTATTTATTTATAGAGCATATTGAAGTTAGAAGCAATAGGATTTGAAGCAATAGCCTAAAACAAAGGAAAACAACCTTCAATCATGACTCATCATCCTTCTCTACAGGGAGAAATGGAAGCTCATCCAGAGTACGCAGCTCATCAGTCCCATCGTCCTCTGAAAGGAGCATTAAACATGACAGCTACTGAGATCTTATTAGTGTTCTTATTAGGAGGCACAGCCTTATAATAATAATATATAGTTAATAATAATCAGCCACCGCTACAACCCCAACTTCCAAACAGGGATTTAATAATAATCAGGCACCGCTACAACCCCAACTTCCAAACAGGGATTTAATAATAATCAGGCACCGCTACAACCCCAACTTCCAAACAGGGATTTAATAATAATCAGCCACCGCTACAACCCCAACTTCCAAACAGGGACTCCAACCAAGTTGCAAGCATCCACTCTGGTTTTGGGGGATTTTTCTAAGCCGCAGTGGCAATGTATTCTGCAAGATCAGTCACATTAGAAGAGTGATCTGGGAGAACAAAAATACAACATTCATCCCCAATGATTGCACAAGTGCCCCCTTGACCTACCAGAAGATAGTCAAGAGCCTCTCTGTTTTGCAGAGATAACTTAAGCAATTTTTTTAGTTCCCCATTCAATTGTTCCAGGGAATTTCTACTTGCATTGCCAATGTTCTCTATGTGTCTAGAGATGTCATGAATTTGGTCTAGGGCACATACAACTCCATACCCAGAGAAAAACACACCAAAGAACCTGGAGGCAGGTGTCTGAGCGTGAGTGACGTCATCTAGAGACCTCTTATCGCTCCTCATTCCAGGAAGTTTGTAGTCTCTAAACAGAGCCATCAGATCCCTCTGATTATTTGGAACGGTTCTCATAGCTGTCACCACAAACCCAACAGTACAAGTACCTCCCCAGTTCGAGGGCAGGCTATAGTAAGCCATCTTACCACACAGCCAATAGGTGCCATTTGGGGCTCCTCTCAGAGTTGTGCTATGTTTGTCAACCCACATTTTAAAAGGTTCCTTATCTGCCTGACCATTCTCCTGTATTACTGTTAAATTGCAAGCATTTGATCCATTAAGATTCATAGTACAATTACATTTCAATTCACCCAAATGGTGATCTCCATATCCTCTAATACACCAAGGGGCAGTCATCACCCCAGACACTGAAATGGGCGGGATTGAGACATTACCAGGCCTCAAGTAATAGGATATATTGGGTTGATTATATACCTTAACATTGTTGGTCATAGTATAAAAAGGTATTTTTCCTGCCAATGATATAGTAAAGTTCACTCCTATTGGGACTCCCATAAGGGGCAAGCCTGCCCCTACCTTAACCGGACCCATCCCACACACCCAACAGTCCTTTTCTTTGGAGGGCAGGTTGGCAACCATTTCTGCTCTAGATAAGAACAAATTGTCCTCATGTTTGTGAGGTTCCAACAGGGCTGTCCTTCTACGTTGACCATCTACTTCTGGGCCATTACTAGAGGCCTGCATTGGTCCCTTTGGCTCAGGACTCCTTCTGTCATCACCATCTACTTCTGGGCCACTACTACAGGCCTGCGTTCGTGCTTTTGGCTCAGGACTCCATCTGTCATGACCATCTACTTCTGGGCCACTACTACAGGCCTGCGTTGGTTCCTTTGGCTTGGGACTTATCTCACCCTCTGTAGGACAACCTACTGTTCCTATTAGCACTCCTGTGCTAACGCAGAGGAGGGCCACACTGCACCACCGGACCTGGTGAGACCCCATCTTCTTCTGGATCAGGACCTGCAGTGCGACAGTTGTGTCCAGGTATCTCTCTCAGCAACCTTTACCACAGTGGGGGTGGTCAGATGAACCTGGTACTGGCCTCTCTATGGGGTCCTTCCAACTATTTCTCCTGAAGTCTTTCATACACATAACAATATCTTCAACTGTATGAATACACATAACAATATCATCAACTATATGAATACACATAACAATGTCATCAACTATATGAATGAATACACATAACTATATCATCAACTATATGAATACACATAACAATATCATCAACTATATGAATACACATAACAATATCATCAACTATATGAATACACATAACAATGTCATCAACTATATGAATGAATACACATAACATCATCAACTATATGAATATACATAACAATATCATCAACTATATGAATACACATAACAATATCATCAACTATATGAATACACATAACAATATCATCAACTATATGACAATATTATCAACTATATAACAATATCATCAACTATATGAAAACACATAACAATATCATCAACTATATGAATACACATAACATCATCAACTATATGAATATACATAACAATATCATCAACTATATGAATACACATAACAATATCATCAACTATATGAATACACATAACAATATCATCAACTATATGAATACACATAACAATATCATCAACTATATGAATACACATAACAATATCATCAACTATATGAACACACATAACAATATCATCAACTATATGATTACTGTGGAAGGACCACCAGAGGGCAGGCTGCTCCCACGGACAGTAGCCCAGACCGTTATGTGAGTCAAAATGATCAGAGGCAGTTAAGCACAGCTGACGGTACTAATGAGCTATTCTCTTTCCCCTACAAAAGAGAGGAGGGAACCGGCAGAGGGGAGAGAAAAAAAAGAGTGTTTGCTTCTCCATGGGAGAGGACGTACCTTTCGACAGGGATAGGAAGGGACCAAACTACCTCTGGGGAATGGCCATCACGGATCCGGACCACCACCCGAAGGGACCAAACTACCTCTGGGGAATGGCCACCACGGATCCGGACCACAACCGAAGGGAACAAACTACCTCTGGGGAATGGCCACCACGGATCCGGACCACCACCCGAAGGGAACAAACTACCTCTGGGGAATGGCCACCACGGATCCGGACCACCACCCGAAGGGAACAAACTACCTCTGGGGAATGGCCACCACGGATCCGGACCACCACCCGAAGGGAACAAACTACCTCTGGGGAATGGCCACCACGGATCCGGACCACAACCGAAGGGAACAAACTACCTCTGGGGAATGGCCATCACGGATTCGGACCACCACCCGAAGGGAACAAACTACCTCTGGGGAATGGCCACCACGGATCCGGACCACAACCGAAGGGAACAAACTACCTCTGGGGAATGGCCACCACGGATCCGGACCACAACCGAAGGGAACAAACTACCTCTGGGGAATGGCCACCACGGATCCGGACCACAACCGAAGGGAACAAACTACCTCTGGGGAATGGCCACCACGGATCCGGACCACAACCGAAGGGAACAAACTACCTCTGGGGAATGGCCACCACGGATCCGGACTACCACCCGAAGGGACCAAACTACCTCTGGGGAATGGCCACCATGGATCCGGACCACCACCCGAAGGAACAAACTACCTCTGGGGAATGGCCACCACGGATCCAGACCACCACCCGAAGGGACCAAACTACCTCTGTGGAATGGCCACCATGGATCCGGACCACCACCCGAAGGGACCAAACTACCTCTGGGGAATGGCCACCACGGATCCGTACCACCACCCGAAGGGAACAAACTACCTCTGGGGAATGGCCACCACGGATCCGGACCACCACCCGAAGGGACCTCTCCATGGACGGATTGTTAAGGCAGTGACACACCTGTGATTTGTGTCACAGTTTAAAGATACTCTCCTTATGTATCTTGTTCTTGTGAAGAAGAAGATGTGTGTTTTCCTTGGGAGATAATCCTTGATTGTGTTGAAGTGATTAAGAAGAAGGAAATACCTCAATAGAGAACTTTGTTCCATTAAGAAAACCTGTTCCTGACTCGTTTATTCCACCTTTCCTCTTTAGAGCAACTTCAAGGAACTTGGTCCTCTCACAGTACACATAACAATATCATCAACTATATGAATACACATAACAATATCATCAACTATATGAATACACATCACAATATCATCAACTATATGAATACACATAACAATATCATCAACTATGTTAATACACATAACAATATCATCAACTATGTTAATACACATAACAATATCATCAACTATATGAATACACATAACAATATCATCAACTTTGTTAATACACATAACAATTGTCGTCTTACCTTTTATCTCTCAATAGAAACACAGTCTGGATGATCATCAGGTTGTCAAAAGTTACTTTCATTTGCTCTGCTCATTTACATATCCGGTTCTGCCTGTTCTCTCTCCCACTCCCTCTCTCTTTATAGCTTTTACAATGTGCCTTGGCATACATTCTACAACTGTATGCAACTCTATACTTTAGAATTGGCTTTACTAAGGTTTGTATCATTCACAACTAAAATGGCTAAATAATTGTTTCACATGATCACTTTTATGGTCTACATAGACACAATTCATATGTGCACTCACTCTGGAATGAGAAAAATATGATTGTTATTTAATTCTAAGTTCAATTATATTCTTCTTACTATAAAATCATATAATATAAAACAATGGCACAGGACTAAATGAACAAGCCTACAGCAGATAACATACAGTATCTAGTCTGCTAAATGAACAAGCCTACAGCAGATAACATACAGTATCTAGTCTGTTAAATGAACAAGCCTACAGCAGATAACATACAGTATCTAGTCTGCTAAATGAACAAGCCTACAGCAGATAACATACAGTATCTAGTCTGCTAAATGAACAAGCCTACAGCAGATAACATACAGTATCTAGTCTGCTAAATGAACAAGCCTACAGCAGATAACATACAGTATCTAGTCTGTTAAATGAACAAGCCTACAGCAGATAACATACAGTATCTAGTCTGCTAAATGAACAAGCCTACAGCAGATAACATACAGTATCTAGTCTGCTAAATGAACAAGCCTACAGCCTATAGCATACAGTATCTAGTCTACTAAATGAACAAGCCTACAGCAGATAACATACAGTATCTAGTCTGCTAAATGAACAAGCCTACAGCAGATAACATACAGTATCTAGTCTGTTAAATGAACAAGCCTACAGCAGATAACATACAGTATCTAGTCTACTAAATGAACAAGCCTACAGCCTATGGCAAGGTGCAGATAACATACAGTATCTAGTCTGCTAAATGAACAAGCCTACAGCAGATAACATACAGTATCTAGTCTGCTAAATGAACAAGCCTACAGCAGATAACATACAGTATCTAGTCTACTAAATGAACAAGCCTACAGCCTATGGCATGGTGCAGATAACATACAGTATCTAGTCTACTAAATGAACAAGCCTACAGCAGATAACATACAGTATCTAGTCTGCTAAATGAACAAGCCTACAGCAGATAACATTCAGTATCTAGTCTACTAAATGAACAAGCAGATAACATTCAGTATCTAGTCTGCTAAATGAACAAGCCTACAGCCTATAGCATAACCAGGTTAACTATACTGACACAACCTGGTTAACTATACTGACACAACCAGGTCAACTATACTGACACAACCTGGTTAACTATACTGACACAACCAGGTCAACTATACTGACACAACCAGGACAACTATACTGAGACAACCAGGACAACTATACTGACACAACCAGGTCAACTATACTGACACAACCAGGTCAACTATACTGAGACAACCAGGACAACTATACTGATACAACCAGGACAACTATACTGACACAACCATGACAACTATACTGATACAACCAGGACAACTATACTGAGACAACCAGGTCAACTATACTGATACAACCAGGACAACTATACTGATACAACCAGGACAACTATACTGACACAACCAGGGCAACTATAGTGACACAACCAGGACAACTATACTGACACAACCAGGTCAACTATACTGATACAACCAGGACAACTATACTGAGACAACCAGGTCAACTATACTGAGACAACCAGGACAACTATACTGAGACAACCAGGACAACTATACTGATACAACCAGGACAACTATACTGACACAACCAGGGCAACTATACTGACACAACCAGGACAACTATACTGACACAACCAGGTCAACTATACTGATACAACCAGGACAACTATACTGATACAACCAGGACAACTATACTGATACAACCAGGACAACTATACTGACACAACCAGGGCAACTATACTGACACAACCAGGGCAACTATACTGACACAACCAGGTTAACTTTACTGACACAGCCAGGTCAACTATACTGACACAACCAGGACAACTATACTGAGACAACCAGGACAACTATACTGACACAACCAGGTCAACTATACTGAGACAACCAGGACAACTATACTGACACAACCAGGTCAACTATAATGAGACAACTATACTGAAACAACCAGGACAACTATACTGACACAACCAGGTCAACTATACTGAGACAACTATACTGAAACAACCAGGACAACTATATAATCATGGACACTCTTCTCATGTATACTCTAATCATGGACACTCTAATCATGGACACTCTTATCATGGACACTCTTATCATGGACACTCTAATCATGGACACTCTTATCATGTATACTCTAATCATGGACACTCTTCTCATGGACACTCATCATGGACACTCATCATGGACACTCATCATGGACACTCATCATGGACACTCTTATCATGGACACTTATCATGTACACTCTAATCATGGACACTCTAATCATGGACACTCTTATCATGTATACTCTAATCATGGACACTCTTCTCATGTACACTCTCATCATGGACACTCTTATCATGGACACTCTCATCATGGACACTCTTATCATGGACACTCTTATCATGGACACTTATCATGTACACTCTAATCATGGACACTCTTATCATGTATACTCTTATCATGTACACTCTAATCATGGACAATCTTATCATGTATACTCTAATCATGGACACTCTTCTCATGTATACTCTAATCATGGACACTCTTCTCATGTACACTCTCATCATGTACACTCTAATCATGGACACTCTAATCATGGACACTCTAATCATGTACACTCTTCTCATGTACACTCTAATCATGTACACTCTTCTCATGTACACTCTAATCATGTATACTCTAATCATGGACACTCTAATCATGGACACTCTTCTCATGTATACTCTAATCATGTACACTCTAATCATGGACACTCTAATCATGGACACTCTTATCATGGACACTCTAATCATGGACACTCTAATCATGGACACTCTAATCATGGACACTCTAATCATGGACACTCTTATCATGGACACTCTTATCATGGACACTCTTATCATGGACACTTATCATGTACACTCTAATCATGGACACTCTAATCATGTATCGTCTTACTGACAGTTGTGGCTGCTTTGCATGATGTGTTGTTGTCTCTACCTTTTTGACTTGGCCATTCTAACAACTGGATATGTTTATTTTTGAACCATTCCATTGTAGATTTTGCTTTATGTTTTGGATCATTGTCTTGTTGGAAGACAAATCTCCGTCCCAGTCTCAGGTCTTTTGCAGACTCCATCAGGTTTTCTTCCAGAATGGTCCTGTATTTGGCTCCATCCATCTTCCCATCAATTTTAACCATCTTCCCTGTCCCTGCTGAAGAAAAGCAGGCCCAAACCATGATGCTGCCACCACCATGTTTGACAGTGGGTATGGTGTGTTCAGGTTGATGAGCTGTGTTGCTTTTACGCCAAACATAACGTTTTGCATTGTTGCCAAAAAGTTCAATTTTGGTTTCATCTGACCAGAGCACCTTCTTCCACATGTTTGGTATGTCTCCCAGGTGGCTTGTGGCAAACTTTAAACGACACTTTTTATGGATAACTTTAAGAAATGGCTTTCTTCTTGCCACTCTTCCATAAAGGCCAGATTTGTGCAATATACGACTGATTGTTGTCCTATGGACAGAGTCTCCCACCTCAGCTGTAGATCTCTACAGTTCATCCAGAGTGATCATGGGCCTCTTGGCTGCATCTCTGATCAGTCTTATCCTTGTATGAGCTGAAAGTTTAGAGGGATGGCCAGGTCTTGGTAGATTTGCAGTGGTCTGATACTCCTTCCATTTCAATATTATCGCTTGCACAGTGCTCCTTGGGATGTTTAAAGCTTGGGAAATCTTTTTGTATCCAAATCCGGCTTTAAACTTCTTCACAACAGTATCTCGGACCTGCCTGGTGTGTTCCTTGTTCTTCATGATGCTCTCTGCGCTTTTGACGGACCTCTGAGACTATCACAGTGCAGGTGCATTTATACGGAAAATTGATTACACACAGGTGGATTGTATTTATCATCATTAGTCATTTAGGTCAACATTGGATCATTCAGAGATCCTCACTGAACTTCTGGAGAGAGTTTGCTGCACTGAAAGTAAAGGGGCTGAATAATTTTGCACGCCCAATTTTTCAGTTTTTGATTTGTTAAAAAAGTTTGAAATATCCAATAAATGTCGTTCCACTTCATGATTGTGTCCCACTTGTTGTTGATTCTTCACAAAAAAATACAGTTTTATATCTTTATGTTTGAAGCCTGAAATGTGGCAAAAGGTCGCAAAGTTCAAGGGGGCACTGTATATTGTATTTATTTTGATATTGTTTTACTCCCAGGCCCCCGTCCCCGCAGGAGGCCTTGTGCCTTTTGGTAGGTCGTCATTGTAAATAAGAATTTGTTACTAACTGACTTGCCTAGTTAAATAAAGGTTAAATAAATGAATTGAATGAAACATCCAACAGAGGACCAGAAGGCCTGAAGACACACATCTAAAGAGACTCTGTACTTAAGAGAACACTGAGGTGAGTGATTCATCAGACCAGGAAGTCACACTGTTGAGTAAGAGAACACTGAGGTGAGTGACTCATCAGACCAGGAAGTCACACTGTTGAATTCTTTATTCATCGTGGAGCATTTGGAAGGTGATTTGAATTTACCATATGATGTCGTTTAAAAAAATATATAACTTTGCATATTTATAAATACACTACCGGTCAAAAGTTTTAGAACACCTACTCATTCAAGGGTTTTTATTTATTCTCACTATTTTCTACATTGTAGAATAATACTGAAGATTTAAAAAGTATGAAATAACACAAATGGAATCATGACATAACCAAAAAGTGTTCAAATAAATTTTATATTTGAGATTCTTCAAATAGCCACCTTTTGCCTTGATGACCGCTTTGCACATTCTTGGCATTCTCTCAACCAGCTTCACCTGGAATGCTTTTCCAACAGTCTTGAAGGAGTCCCCACATATGCTGAGCACTTGTTGGCTGCTTTTCCTTCACTATGCGGTCCGACTCATCCCATCTCAATTTGGTTGAAGTCGGTGGATTGTGGAGGCCAGGTCATCTGATGCAGCACTCCATCACTCTCCTTCTTGGTCAAATAGCCCTTACACAGCCTGGAGGTGTGTTGGGTCATTGTCCTGTTGAAAAACAAATGATAGTCCCAATAGCCCGAACCAGATGGGACGGCGTATCGCTGCAGAATGCTGTGGTAGCCATGCTGGGTAAGTGTGACTTGAATTCTAAATAAATCACAGGCAGTGTCACTAGGAAAGCACCCCCACACCATCACACCTCCTCATCCATGCCTTACGGTGAGAAATACACATGTGGAGATCATCCGTTCACCCCCACACCATCACACCTCCTCATCCATGCTTTATGGTGGGAAATACACATGTGGAGATCATCCGTTCACCCCCACACCATCACACCTCCTCATCCATGCTTTATGGTGGGAAATAGACATGTGGAGATCATCCGTTCACCCCCACACCATCACACCTCCTCATCCATGCTTTATGGTGGGAAATAGACATGTGGAGATCATCCGTTCACCCACACAGCTTCTCACAAAGACACAGTGGTTGAAACCAAACATCTCACATTTGGACTGCAGACCAAAAGGCACATTTCCCTCGGTCTAATGTCCATTGCTCGTGTTTCTTGGCCCAAGCAAGTCTCTTCTTCTTGTTGGTGTCTTTTAGCAGTGGTTTCTTTGCAGCAATTCAACCATGAAGGCCTGATTCATGCAGTCTCCTCTGAACAGTTGATGTTGAGAAGTGTCTGTTATTGAACTCTGTGAAGTATTTATTTGGGTTGTAATTTGTGAGGCCGGTAACTCTAATGAACTCATCCTCGGCAGCAGAGGTATTCCTGTCCTGTGGGGGTCCTCTTGAGAGACAGTTAACTCTAATGAACTCATCCTCGGCAGCAGAGGTATTCCTGTCCTGTGGCGGTCCTCTTGAGAGACAGTTAACTCTAATGAACTCATCCTCGGCAGCAGAGGTATTCCTGTCCTGTGGCGGTCCTCTTGAGAGACAGGTAACTCTAATGAACTCATCCTCGGCAGCAGAGGTATTCCTGTCCTGTGGCGGTCCTCTTGAGAGACAGTTTCTTCATAGTGCTTGATGGTTTTTGCGACTGCACTTGAATAAACTTTCAAAGTTCTTGACATTTTCCAGAATGACTGACATTCATGTCTTAAAGTAATGATGGGCTGTCGTTTGTCTTTGCTTATTTGAGCTGTTCTTGCCATAATATGGACTTAGACTTTTACCAAATAGGGCTATCTTCTGTATACCACCCTTACCTTGTCACAACACAACTGATTGCCTCAAACACATTAAGAAGGAAAGAAATTCCACAAAGTAACTTTTAACAAGGCACACCTGTTCATTAAAATGCATTCCAGGTGACTACCTCATGAAGCTGGTTGAGAGAATGCCAAGACTGGGAAAAGCTGTCATCAAGGCAAAGGGTGGATACTTTGAAGAATCTCAAATCTCAAATGTATTTTAATTAGATTTTTTTTAAATTGGTTACTATGTGATTCCATATGTGTTATTTCATAGTTTTATTTGATGTCTTCACTATTATTCCACAATGTAGAAAATAGTAAAAGAAAGAAAACCCTGGTAATGAGTGGGTGTGTCCAATCTGTTGACTGGTACTGTATATTTCAACAGTATTGTTTCTCTAGTGGTATAAACATCCCTGCCCCTATTTGTTCTTTGTTCCTTCAAAATAAATACAAGTTTGATCACAAAAAATAAAAAGTGCACAGAGATTCAACTGAATGTCAGAGACGGGAAATCAAGGCACATGCTTCCACTGTGGCAAAGAGGAACATCAGGCGTCTACATACTGAGGTAAGGACATGGATTTTCCAGACTGTGGCAAAGAGGAACATCTCACGTCTACATGCTGAGGTAAGGACATGGATTTTCCAGACTGTGGTAAAAAGAGCCACATCGAACAAGCCTCCAGAAACAAAAAGAGAACAGAGGAAACAGACTGAAAACAAGAAACAGACATTCCAAAGAAAGACAAATAGACATGTTCACACTATTGAGCACGAGAACACTGAGGTGAGTGACTCATCAGACCAGGAAGTCACACTGAAAATCCTGACTTCTTCCTGGCGGGCTGCACGGATACTATGTCTCCTCCTCGCTAGAGGGACAGCTGGTGTGTATAGAGATTAACACAGGGACAGCTGGTGTGTATAGAGATTAACACAGGGACAGCTGGTGTGTATAGAGATTAACACAGGGACAGCTGGTGCGTATAGAGATTAACACAGGGACAGCTGGTGTGTATGGAGATTAACACAGGGACAGCTGGTGTGTATAGAGATTAACACAGGGACAGCTGTTGTGTATGGTGATTAACACAGGGCAGCTGTATCTCTTGTGTCAGACAAAAGACACTGCAACACCTTCCACTTCAGCCAGCGCCCCTCGTGTTAAAGACTTACACAGGTGAATCTGTCGCTGTGAGAGGCATCACTGATGTCACAGTTCAGGTAAACAGACCAACTGAAAAGCTTCTATGTTGTGAAGGGAGACTCTGTCGCTGTGAGAGGCATCACTGATGTCACAGTTCAGGTAAACAGACAAACTGAAAAGCTGCCGCTATGTTGTGAAGGGAGACTCTGTCGCTGTGAGAGGCATCACTGATGTCACAGTTCAGGTAAACAGACCAACTCTATGTTGTGAAGGGAGACTCTGTCGCTGTGAGAGGCATCACTGATGTCACAGTTCAGGTAAACAGACCAACTCTATGTTGTGAAGGGAAACTCTGTCGCTGTGAGAGGCATCACTGATGTCACAGTTCAGGTAAACAGACCAACTCTATGTTGTGAAGGGAAACTCTGTCGCTGTGAGAGGCATCACTGATGTCACAGTTCAGGTAAACAGACCAACTCTATGTTGTGAAGGGAGACTCTGTCGCTGTGAGAGGCATCACTGATGTCACAGTTCAGGTAAACAGACCAACTCTATGTTGTGAAGGGAGACTCTGTCGCTGTGAGAGGCATCACTGATGTCACAGTTCAGGTAAACAGACCAACTCTATGTTGTGAAGGGAGACTCTGTCGCTGTGAGAGGCATCACTGATGTCACAGTTCAGGTAAACAGACCAACTCTATGTTGTGAAGGGAGACTCTGTCGCTGTGAGAGGCATCACTGATGTCACAGTTCAGGTAAACAGACCAACTCTATGTTGTGAAGGGAAACTCTGTCGCTGTGAGAGGCATCACTGATGTCACAGTTCAGGTAAACAGACCAACTCTATGTTGTGAAGGGAGACTCTGTCGCTGTGAGAGGCATCACTGATGTCACAGTTCAGGTAAACAGACCAACTCTATGTTGTGAAGGGAGACTCTGTCGCTGTGAGAGGCATCACTGATGTCACAGTTCAGGTAAACAGACCAACTCTATGTTGTGAAGGGAGACTGTGCATCAGATGCATATCAACCAGCAAGGTGCAACGTGTGAATACATGGTTTGTTAATAAATAAACACTTGATAAATAGTGTAACATACTATTGTAAAGGATTAATGACATGAAGAATAATTAGTGGAAATATATCAATATAAAATAACAACAATAGTTAATTCAACAAAGTGTAAAATAGATCATCCTACAGCCTATTTCCCTTCCAGTAAAAACAGTCCGTTTGATCAACTCTATTTGTAGATCTGATTATAGAGTTTTAGAAGTTAATAAAGTCCAGTTACAGCTTCTTTTGACAAAGTAGAAACAATAACATATCTAATAATGATAAAACCAGCCAGGTGAAATGTATTCTGTATTCCTGAACAATAACATATCTAATAATAATAAAACCAGCCAGGTGAAACGTATTCTGTATTCCTGAACAATAACATATCTAATAATAATAAAACCAGCCAGGTGAAACGTATTCTGTATTCCTAAACAAAAGCACCAGTGAATGAACAATTATATAGGATGAATTTCATAAATAAATATTTGTGGAAAAATATTGATGACAAGACGTAAAAACAATAATGTGTTGATTGTATCAGACACTGCAGATCACCTCTTCTCCTTATGCTATCAGACACTGTAGCTCCTTTACACATGAATCAATCCCCTCTTCTCCTTATGCTATCAGACACTGTAGCTCCTTTACACATGAATCAATCCCCTCTTCTCTTTATGCTATCAGACACTGTAGCTCCTTCACACATGAATCAATCCCCTCTTCTCTTTCTGCTATCAGACACTGTAGCTCCTTTACACATGAATCAATCCCCTCTTCTCTTTATGCTATCAGACACTGTAGCTCATTTACACATGAATCAATCCCCTCTTCTCTTCATGCTACCAGACACTGTAGCTCCTTTACACATGAATCAATCCCCTCTTCTCTTTATGCTATCAGACACTGTAGCTCCTTCACACATGAATCAATCCCCTCTTCTCTTTCTGCTATCAGACACTGTAGCTCCTTTACACATGAATCAATCCCCTCTTCTCTTTATGCTATCAGACACTGTAGCTCCTTTACACATGAATCAATCCCCTCTTCTCTTTCTGCTATCAGACACTGTAGCTCCTTCACACATGAATCAATCCCCTCTTCTCTTTATGCTTCAGGTCCACAAACAAGTCAAATCGGTTGCCCTGCACACAGTTTTCATTGGCCTTGTTTGGTGTGAAGAGCAGGACCTGCTTCCTGCTTGGTGCTGTGGTGCTTGGGGACGAGGGAGAGCAGGACCTGCTGCCTGCTTGGTGCTGTGGTGCTTGGGGAAGAGGGAGAGCAGGACCTGCTGCCTGCTTGGAGCTGTGGTGCTTGGTGAAGAGGGAGAGCAGTACCTGAGTGTTGCTATACCTCTCTCACTCACACTGTGAGTGTTGTTTTACCTCTCTCCCTCACACTGTGAGTGTTTCTATACCTCTCTCCATCACACTGTGAGTGTTGCTTTACCTCTCTCCATCACACTGTGCGTGTTGCTTTACCTCTCTCCATCCCACTGTGAGTGTTGCTTTACCTCTCTCCATCACACTGTGAGTGTTGCTTTACCTCTCCCTCACACTGTGAGTCTCGCTTGACCTCTCTCCATCACACTGTGAGTGTTGCTATACCTCTCTCCATCACACTGTGAGTGTTGCTATACCTCTCTCCATCACACTGTGAGTGTTGCTTTACCTCTCTATCACACTGTGAGTGTTGCTATACCTCTCTTCATCACACTGTGAGTGTTGCTTTACCTCTCTCCATCACACTGTGAGTGCTGCTTTACCTCTCCATCACACTGTGAGTGTTGCTTTATCTCTCCATCACACTGTGAGTGTTGCTTTACCTCTCTCCATCACACTGTGAGTGTTGCTTTACCTCTCTATCACACTGTGAGTTTTGCTTTACCTCTCCATCACACTGTGAGTGTTGCTTTACCTCTCTCCATCACACTGTGAGTGTTGCTTTACCTCTCTATCACACTGTGAGTGTTGCTTTACCTCTCTATCACACTGTGAGTTTTGCTTTACCTCTCCATCACACTGTGAGTTTTGCTTTACCTCTCCATCACACTGTGAGTGTTGCTTTACCTCTCCATCACACTGTGAGTGTTGCTTTACCTCTCCATCACACTGTGAGTGTTGCTTTACCTCTACATCACACCGTGAGTGTTGCTTTACCTCTCTCCATCACACTGTGAGTGTTGCTTTACCTCTCCCTCACACTGTGAGTGTCGCTTGACCTCTCTCCATCACACTGTGAGTGTTGCTATACCTCTCTCCATCACACTGTGAGTGTTGCTATACCTCTCTCCATCACACTGTGAGTGTTGCTGTACCTCTCTATCACACTGTGAGTGTTGCTATACCTCTCTTCATCACACTGTGAGTGTTGCTTTACCTCTCCATCACACTGTGAGTGTTGCTTTACCTCTCCATCACACTGTGAGTGTTGCTATACCTCTCTCCATCACACTGTGAGTGTTGCTTTACCTCTCTCCATCACACTGTGAGTGTTGCTATACCTCTCTCCATCACACTGTGAGTGATGCTTTACCTCTCTCCATCACACTGTGAGTGTTGCTATACCTCTCTCCATCACACTGTGAGTGTTGCTTTACCTCTACATCACTCTGTGAGTGTTGCTTTACCTCTCTATCACACTGTGAGTGTTGCTATACCTCTCTCCATCACACTGTGAGTGTTGCTTTACCTCTCTATCACACTGTGAGTCTTGCTATACCTCTCTCCATCACACTGTGAGTGTTGCTTTACCTCTACATCACAATGTGAGTGTTGCTTTACTTCTACATCACACTGTGAGTGTTGCTTTACCTCTCCATCACACTGTGAGTGTTGCTTTACCTCTCTCCATCACACTGTGAGTGTTGCTTTACCTCTCTCCATCACACTGTGAGTGTTGCTTTACCTCTCTATCACACTGTGAGTTTTGCTTTACCTCTCCATCACACTGTGAGTGTTGCTTTACCTCTCTCCATCACACTGTGAGTGTTGCTTTACCTCTCTATCACACTGTGAGTGTTGCTTTACCTCTCTATCACACTGTGAGTGTTGCTTTACCTCTCCATCACACTGTGAGTTTTGCTTTACCTCTCCATCACACTGTGAGTGTTGCTTTACCTCTCCATCACACTGTGAGTGTTGCTTTACCTCTCCATCACACTGTGAGTGTTGCTTTACCTCTACATCACACCGTGAGTGTTGCTTTACCTCTCTCCATCACACTGTGAGTGTTGCTTTACCTCTCCCTCACACTGTGAGTGTCGCTTGACCTCTCTCCATCACACTGTGAGTGTTGCTATACCTCTCTCCATCACACTGTGAGTGTTGCTATACCTCTCTCCATCACACTGTGAGTGTTGCTGTACCTCTCTATCACACTGTGAGTGTTGCTATACCTCTCTTCATCACACTGTGAGTGTTGCTTTACCTCTCCATCACACTGTGAGTGTTGCTTTACCTCTCCATCACACTGTGAGTGTTGCTATACCTCTCTCCATCACACTGTGAGTGTTGCTTTACCTCTCTCCATCACACTGTGAGTGTTGCTATACCTCTCTCCATCACACTGTGAGTGATGCTTTACCTCTCTCCATCACACTGTGAGTGTTGCTATACCTCTCTCCATCACACTGTGAGTGTTGCTTTACCTCTACATCACTCTGTGAGTGTTGCTTTACCTCTCTATCACACTGTGAGTGTTGCTATACCTCTCTCCATCACACTGTGAGTGTTGCTTTACCTCTCTATCACACTGTGAGTCTTGCTATACCTCTCTCCATCACACTGTGAGTGTTGCTTTACCTCTACATCACAATGTGAGTGTTGCTTTACTTCTACATCACACTGTGAGTGTTGCTTTACCTCTCCATCACACTGTGAGTGTTGCTTTACCTCTCTCCATCACACTGTGAGTGTTGCTTTACCTCTCTCCATCACACTGTGAGTGTTGCTTTACCTCTCTATCACACTGTGAGTCTTGTTATACCTCTCTCCATCACACTGTGAGTGTTGCTTTACCTCTACATCACACTGTGAGTGTTGCTTTACCTCTCTATCACACTGTGAGTGTTGCTTTACCTCTCCATCACACTGTGAGTGTTGCTTTACCTCTCTCCATCACACTGTGAGTGTTGCTTTACCTCTCTATCACACTGTGAGTGTTGCTTTACCTCTCTATCACACTGTGAGTTTTGCTTTACCTCTCCATCACACTGTGAGTGTTGCTTTACCTCTCTCCATCACACTGTGAGTGTTGCTTTACCTCTCTATCACACTGTGAGTGTTGCTTTACCTCTCTATCACACTGTGAGTGTTGCTTTACCTCTCCATCACACTGTGAGTTTTGCTTTACCTCTCCATCACACTGTGAGTGTTGCTTTACCTCTCCATCACACTGTGAGTGTTGCTTTACCTCTCCATCACACTGTGAGTGTTGCTTTACCTCTACATCACACCGTGAGTGTTGCTTTACCTCTCTCCATCACACTGTGAGTGTTGCTTTACCTCTCCCTCACACTGTGAGTGTCGCTTGACCTCTCTCCATCACACTGTGAGTGTTGCTATACCTCTCTCCATCACACTGTGAGTGTTGCTATACCTCTCTCCATCACACTGTGAGTGTTGCTGTACCTCTCTATCACACTGTGAGTGTTGCTATACCTCTCTTCATCACACTGTGAGTGTTGCTTTACCTCTCCATCACACTGTGAGTGTTGCTTTACCTCTCCATCACACTGTGAGTGTTGCTATACCTCTCTCCATCACACTGTGAGTGTTGCTTTACCTCTCTCCATCACACTGTGAGTGTTGCTATACCTCTCTCCATCACACTGTGAGTGATGCTTTACCTCTCTCCATCACACTGTGAGTGTTGCTATACCTCTCTCCATCACACTGTGAGTGTTGCTTTACCTCTACATCACTCTGTGAGTGTTGCTTTACCTCTCTATCACACTGTGAGTGTTGCTATACCTCTCTCCATCACACTGTGAGTGTTGCTTTACCTCTCTATCACACTGTGAGTCTTGCTATACCTCTCTCCATCACACTGTGAGTGTTGCTTTACCTCTACATCACAATGTGAGTGTTGCTTTACTTCTACATCACACTGTGAGTGTTGCTTTACCTCTCCATCACACTGTGAGTGTTGCTTTACCTCTCTCCATCACACTGTGAGTGTTGCTTTACCTCTCTCCATCACACTGTGAGTGTTGCTTTACCTCTCTATCACACTGTGAGTCTTGTTATACCTCTCTCCATCACCCTGTGAGTGTTGCTTTACCTCTACATCACACTGTGAGTGTTGCTTTACCTCTCCATCACACTGTGAGTGTTGCTTTTCCTCTCCATCACACTGTGAGTGTTGCTTTACCTCTCTCCATCACACTGTGAGTGTTGCTTTACCTCTCTCCATCACACTGTGAGTGTTGCTTTACCTCTCTATCACACTGTGAGTGTTGCTTTACCTCTCCATCACACTGTGAGTGTTGCTTTACCTCTCTCCATCACACTGTGAGTGTTGCTTTACCTCTCTATCACACTGTGAGTGTTGCTTTACCTCTCTATCACACTGTGAGTGTTGCTTTACCTCTCCATCACACTGTGAGTTTTGCTTTACCTCTCCATCACACTGTGAGTGTTGCTTTACCTCTCCATCACACTGTGAGTGTTGCTTTACCTCTCCATCACACTGTGAGTGTTGCTTTACCTCTACATCACACCGTGAGTGTTGCTTTACCTCTCTCCATCACACTGTGAGTGTTGCTTTACCTCTCTCCATCACACTGTGAGTGTTGCTTTACCTCTCTCCATCACACTGTGAGTGTTGCTTTACCTCTCTATCACACTGTGAGTGTTGCTTTACCTCTCCATCACACTGTGATTGTTGCTTTACCTCTCTCCATCACACTGTGAGTGTTGCTTTACCTCTCTATCACACTGTGAGTGTTGCTTTACCTCTCTATCACACTGTGAGTGTTGCTTTACCTCTCCATCACACTGTGAGTTTTGCTTTACCTCTCCATCACACTGTGAGTGTTGCTTTACCTCTCCATCACACTGTGAGTGTTGCTTTACCTCTCTATCACACTGTGAGTCTTGCTATACCTCTCTCCATCACACTGTGAGTGTTGCTTTACCTCTACATCACAATGTGAGTGTTGCTTTACTTCTACATCACACTGTGAGTGTTGCTTTACCTCTCCATCACACTGTGAGTGTTGCTTTACCTCTCTCCATCACACTGTGAGTGTTGCTTTACCTCTCTCCATCACACTGTGAGTGTTGCTTTACCTCTCTATCACACTGTGAGTCTTGTTATACCTCTCTCCATCACACTGTGAGTGTTGCTTTACCTCTACATCACACTGTGAGTGTTGCTTTACCTCTCCATCACACTGTGAGTGTTGCTTTTCCTCTCCATCACACTGTGAGTGTTGCTTTACCTCTCTCCATCACACTGTGAGTGTTGCTTTACCTCTCTCCATCACACTGTGAGTGTTGCTTTACCTCTCTATCACACTGTGAGTGTTGCTTTACCTCTCCATCACACTGTGAGTGTTGCTTTACCTCTCTCCATCACACTGTGAGTGTTGCTTTACCTCTCTATCACACTGTGAGTGTTGCTTTACCTCTCTATCACACTGTGAGTGTTGCTTTACCTCTCCATCACACTGTGAGTTTTGCTTTACCTCTCCATCACACTGTGAGTGTTGCTTTACCTCTCCATCATACTGTGAGTGTTGCTTTACCTCTCCATCACACTGTGAGTATTGCTTTACCTCTACATCACACCGTGAGTGTTGCTTTACCTCTCTCCATCACACTGTGAGTGTTGCTTTTCCTCTCCATCACACTGTGAGTGTTGCTTTACCTCTCTCCATCACACTGTGAGTGTTGCTTTACCTCTCTCCATCACACTGTGAGTGTTGCTTTACCTCTCTATCACACTGTGAGTGTTGCTTTGCCTCTCCATCACACTGTGAGTGTTGCTTTACCTCTCTCCATCACACTGTGAGTGTTGCTTTACCTCTCTATCACACTGTGAGTGTTGCTTTACCTCTCTATCACACTGTGAGTGTTGCTTTACCTCTCCATCACACTGTGAGTTTTGCTTTACCTCTCCATCACACTGTGAGTGTTGCTTTACCTCTCCATCACACTGTGAGTGTTGCTTTACCTCTCCATCACACTGTGAGTGTTGCTTTACCTCTACATCACACCGTGAGTGTTGCTTTACCTCTCTCCATCACACTGTGAGTGTTGCTTTACCTCTCCCTCACACTGTGAGTGTCGCTTGACCTCTCTCCATCACACTGTGAGTGTTGCTATACCTCTCTCCATCACACTGTGAGTGTTGCTATACCTCTCTCCATCACACTGTGAGTGTTGCTTTACCTCTCTCCATCACACTGTGAGTGTTGCTTTACCTCTCTATCACACTGTGAGTGTTGCTTTACCTCTCCATCACACTGTGAGTGTTGCTTTACCTCTCTCCATCACACTGTGAGTGTTGCTTTACCTCTCTATCACACTGTGAGTGTTGCTTTACCTCTCTATCACACTGTGAGTGTTGCTTTACCTCTCCATCACACTGTGAGTGTTGCTTTACCTCTCCATCACACTGTGAGTGTTGCTTTACCTCTCCATCACACTGTGAGTGTTGCTTTACCTCTACATCACACCGTGAGTGTTGCTTTACCTCTCTCCATCACACTGTGAGTGTTGCTTTACCTCTCCCTCACACTGTGAGTGTCGCTTGACCTCTCTCCATCACACTGTGAGTGTTGCTATACCTCTCTCCATCACACTGTGAGTGTTGCTATACCTCTCTCCATCACACTGTGAGTGTTGCTTTACCTCTCTCCATCACACTGTGAGTGTTGCTATACCTCTCTCCATCACACTGTGAGTGATGCTTTACCTCTCTCCATCACACTGTGAGTGTTGCTATACCTCTCTCCATCACACTGTGAGTGTTGCTTTACCTCTACCTCACTCTGTGAGTGTTGCTTTACCTCTCTATCACACTGTGAGTGTTGCTATACCTCTCTCCATCACACTGTGAGTGTTGCTTTACCTCTCTATCACACTGTGAGTCTTGCTATACCTCTCTCCATCACACTGTGAGTGTTGCTTTACCTCTACATCACAATGTGAGTGTTGCTTTACTTCTACATCACACTGTGAGTGTTGCTTTACCTCTCCATCACACTGTGAGTGTTGCTTTACCGCTCTCCATCACACTGTGAGTGTTGCTTTACCTCTCTCCATCACACTGTGAGTGTTGCTTTACCTCTATCACACTGTGAGTGTTGCTTTACCTCTCCATCACACTGTGAGTGTTGCTTTACCTCTCTATCACACTGTGAGTGTTGCTTTACCTCTCTATCACACTGTGAGTGTTGCTTTACCCCTCTATCACACTGTGAGTGTTGCTTTACCTCTCTATCACACTGTGAGTGTTGCTTTACCTCTCTCTATCACACTGAGAGTGTTGCTTTACCTCTCCATCACACTGTGAGTGTTGCTTTACCTCTACATCACACCGTGAGTGTTTCTTTACCTCTCTATCACACTGTGAGTGATGCTTTACCTCTCTATCACACTGTGAGTGTTGCTTTACCTCTCCATCACACTGTGAGTGTTGCTTTACCTCTCTATCATACTGTGAGTGTTGCTTTACCTCTCTATCACACTGTGAGTGTTGCTCTACCTCTCTATCACACTGTGAGTGTTGCTCTACCTCTCTATCACACTGTGAGTGTTGCTTTACCTCTCCATCACACTGTGAGTGTTGCTTTACCTCTCTCTATCACACTGTGAGTGTTGCTTTACCTCTCCATCACACTGTGAGTGTTGCTTTACCTCTCCATCACACTGTGAGTGTTGCTTTACCTCTACATCATACCGTGAGTGTTGCTTTACCTCTCTATCACACTGTGAGTGTTGCTTTACCTCTCCATCACACTGTGAGTGTTGCTTTACCTCTCTATCACACTGCGAGTGTTGCTTTACTTCTCTATCACACTGTGAGTGTTGCTTTACCTCTCTATCACACTGTGAGTGTTGCTTTACTTCTCTATCACACTGTGAGTGTTGCTTTACCTCTCCATCACACTGTGAGTGTTGCTTTACCTCTCTCTATCACACTGTGAGTGTTGTTTTACCTCTCCATCACACTGTGAGTGTTGCTTTACCTCTCTCTATCACACTGTGAGTGTTGCTTTACCTCTACATCACACCGTGAGTGTTGCTTTACCACAGCTTCCACCTTTGATTGTTACTAGCAGGCTTCTTTGTAATCAACTTGTCTGCCAGGGAAATTGATGTGAAGATGTTGTCCATGGTCACGTCTGCCTTTGTCCATGTCAGGCTCCACATGACTCAAAACCACAGTCTCAGACACTCAACCACCACTGGCCTGGTTTCATTTCCCCAGACATGGAAAGACATTGAGCAAGTCTGTGGCTAACCAGAACTGAAGTCACATGCACTATTATCAATTTCTATCTGGTTTCTATTGGCCATTCATCCATTGACGACAGAATATAAGATTTTAATTTGATTGTGGTACTAGTTTCTGCCTAGTTGCAGATCAATGCTGCTGCTGCAGGGGTCCTGTGATAAATACCTGGACAACACGGATGTTGATCAATGCTGCTGCTGGAGTGGTCCTGTGATAAATACCTGGACAACACAGATGTTGATCAATGCTGCTGCAGGGGTCCTGTGATAAATACCTGGACAACACAGATGTTGATCAATGCTGCTACAGGGGTCCTGTGATAAATACCTGGACAACACAGATGTTGATCAATGCTGCTGCAGGGGTCCTGTGATAAATACCTGGACAACACAGATGTTGATCAATGCTGCTACAGGGGTCCTGTGATAAATACCTGGACAACACAGATGTTGATCAATACTGCTGCAGGGGTCCTGTGATAAATACCTGGACAACACAGATGTTGATCAATGCTGCTACAGGGGTCCTGTGATAAATACCTGGACAACACAGATGTTGATCAATGCTGCTACAGGGGTCCTGTGATAAATACCTGGACAACACAGATGTTGATCAATGCTGCTACAGGGGTCCTGTGATAAATACCTGGACAACACAGATGTTGATCAATGCTGCTGCAGGGGTCCTGTGATAAATACCTGGACAACACAGATGTTGATCAATGCTGCTGCTACAGGGGTCCTGTGATAAATACCTGGACAACACGGATGTTGATCAATGCTGCTGCTACAGGGGTCCTGTGATAAATACCTGGACAACACAGATGTTGATCAATGCTGCTACAGGGGTCCTGTGATAAATACCTGGACAACACAGATGTTGATCAATGCTGCTACAGGGGTCCTGTGATAAATACCTGGACAACACGGATGTTGATCAATGCTGCTACAGGGGTCCTGTGATAAATACCTGGACAACACAGATGTTGATCAATGCTGCTGCTACAGGGGTCCTGTGATAAATACCTGGACAACACGGATGTTGATCAATGCTGCTGCTACAGGGGTCCTGTGATAAATACCTGGACAACACAGATGTTGATCAATGCTGCTGCTGGAGTGGTCCTGTGATAAATACCTGGACAACACAGATGTTGATCAATGCTGCTGCTACAGGGGTCCTGTGATAAATACCTGGACAACACGGATGTTGATCAATGCTGCTGCTACAGGGGTCCTGTGATAAATACCTGGACAACACGGATGTTGATCAATGCTGCTGCTACAGGGGTCCTGTGATAAATACCTGGACAACACGGATGTTGATCAATGCTGCTGCTGGAGTGGTCCTGTGATAAATACCTGGACAACACAGATGTTGATCAATGCTGCTGCTGGAGTGGTCCTGTGATAAATACCTGGACAACACAGATGTTGATCAATACTACTACAGGGGTCCTGTGATAAATACCTGGACAACACAGATGTTGATCAATACTGCTACAGGGGTCCTGTGATAAATACCTGGACAACACAGATGTTGATCAATGCTGCTGATACAGGGGTCCTGTGATAAATACCTGGACAACACGGATGTTGATCAATGCTGCTGGAGTGGTCCTGTGATAAATACCTGGACAACACAGATGGTGATCAATGCTGCTGCAGGGGTCCTGTGATAAATACCTGGACAACACGGATGTTGATCAATGCTGCTGGAGTGGTCCTGTGATAAATAAAAATCACAATGTTTAAACTCTGATACAGTATTATATAGAAATCACAATGTTTAAACTCAGATACAGTATTATATAGAAATCACAATGTTTAAACTCTGATACAGTATTATATAGAAACCACAATGTTTAACCTGCAGAATCTGATCTCAGATACAGTATTATATAGAAATCACAATGTTTTACCTGCAGAATCTGTTCTTTCTGATACAGTATTATATAGAAACCACAATGTTTAACCTGCAGAATCTGATCTCTGATACAGTATTATATAGAAATCGCAATGTTTTACCTGCAGAATCTGATCTCTGATACAGTATTATATAGAAATCACAATGTTTTACCTGCAGAATCTGATCTCAGATACAGTATTATATAGAAATCACAATGTTTAAACTCAGATTCAGTATTATATAGAAACCACAATGTTTAACCTGCAGAATCTGTTCTTTCTGATACAGTATTATATAGAAACCACAATGTTTTACCTGCAGAATCTGCTCTCTGATACAGTATTATATAGAAACCACAATGTTTAAACTCAGATACAGTATTATATAGAAATCACAATGTTTTACCTGCAGAATCTGTTCTTTCAGATACAGTATTATATAGAAACCACAATGTTTTACCTGCAGAATCTGATCTCAGATACAGTATTATATAGAAATCACAATGTTTAACCTACAGAATCTGATCTCTGATACAGTATTATATAGAAATCACAATGTTTAAACTCAGATACAGTATTATATAGAAATCACAATGTTTAACCTACAGAATCTGCTCTCTGATACAGTATTATATAGAAATCACAACATTTAACCTGCAGAATCTGATCTCAGATACAGTATTATATAGAAACCACAATGTTTAACCTGCTTGTGACTCTGGAGGAGGATTTGATAAAGAGATGCTCCTTTCACTGCAAGATGCTCCCATCTCTTCATGTACTAGATGCTCCAATCTCTTCATGTACTAGATGCTCCCATCTCTTCATGTACTAGATGCTCCCATCTCTTCATGTACAATATGAAAACTGAGAGGCCTAATATTGTCACTTATCAGATTAATGTAGATGTAATCTTGTCTACAGGCTAACTTTCGTTCATCAACTTGATAGAGTCAAGGACATGTTTTACATTATTCTAAAGGCTGCAACTCATAGCATGTTGTCATTTCCCTTTACAATACATGTGATTAGTATTAGAGTTACAGTCAATAGAACAGTCCCATAACAGTTTATTTATAGAAAGTTAAACATAAAAGAGAATATTATCAAGCCACAAGGCGTGTGGTCAAATGATTTACTGCTGATAAACAGGCATAACACAAACTCATCATTACACTGTTGTGCTACATTAAATCAACCTCTTCACCTCATCAATACACTGTTGTGCTACATTAAATCACCTCTTCACCTCATCAATACACTGTTGTGCTGCATTAAATCACCTCTTCACCTCATCAATACACTGTTGTGCTACATTAAATCAACCTCTTCACCTCATCAATACACTGTTGTGCTACATTAAATCACCTCTTCACCTCATCAATACACTGTTGTGCTACATTAAATCACCTCTTCAACTCATCAATACACTGTTGTGCTACATTAAATCACCTCTTCAACTCATCAATACACTGTTGTGCTACATTAAATCAACCTCTTCACCTCATCAATACACTGTTGTGCTGCATTAAATCACCTCTTCAACTCATCAATACACTGTTGTGCTACATTAAATCAACCTCTTCACCTCATCAATACACTGTTGTGCTACATTAAATCAACCTCTTCACCTCATCAATACACTGTTGTGCTGCATTAAATCAACCTCTTCACCTCATCAATACACTGTTGTGCTACATTAAATCAACCTCTTCACCTCATCAATACACTGTTGTGCTACATTAAATCAACCTCTTCACCTCATCAATACACTGTTGTGCTACATTAAATCACCTCTTCACCTCATCAATACACTGTTGTGCTGCATTAAATCAACCTCTTCACCTCATCAATACACTGTTGTGCTACATTAAATCAACCTCTTCACCTTCCTTACCATTCAGTTAGACCTCATTTAAATTGAATTGTGAAGCTTGCAAGGTGCACAATTATGGCCCATTCATCTATTTGTCTTTTATTCAGTGAGGAAAGAGAGACTCATCAGTGGATGGCTGGACACCAAGGTCCTACAGCACATCGTCTTGGCAGATTAAGTTAGGAAGGTGTGAGGGAAATGGGTTAAAATGCAGATTAGGAAGGAGTGAGGGAAATGGGTTAAAATGCAGATTAGGAAGGTGTGAGGGAAATGGGTTAACAGGCAGATTAAGTTAGGAAGGTGTGAGAGAAATGGGTTAACAGGCAGATTAAGTTAGGAAGGTGTGAGGGAAATGGGTTAAAATGCAGATTAGGAAGGAGTGAGGGAAATGGGTTAAAATGCAGATTAGGAAGGTGTGAGGGAAATGGGTTAACAGGCAGATTAAGTTAGGAAGGTGTGAGAGAAATGGGTTAACAGGCAGATTAAGTTAGGAAGGTGTGAGGGAAATGGGTTAAAATGCAGATTAGGAAGGAGTGAGGGAAATGGGTTAACAGGCAGATTAAGTTAGGAAGGTGTGAGGGAAATGGGTTAACAGGCAGATTAAGTTAGGAAGGTGTGAGGGAAATGGGTTAACAGGCAGATTAAGTTAGGAAGGTGTGAGGGAAATGGGTTAACAGGCAGATTAAGTTAGGAAGGTGTGAGGGAAATGGGTTAACAGGCAGATTAAGTTAGGAAGGTGTGAGGGAAATGGGTTAAAAGGCTGATTAAGTTAGGAAGGTGTGAGGGAAATGGGTTAAAAGGCAGATTAAGTTAGGAAGGTGTGAGGGAAATGGGTTAACAGGCAGATTAAGTTAGGAAGGTGTGAGGGAAATGGGTTAAAATGCAGATTAGGAAGGTGTGAGGGAAATGGGTTAACAGGCAGATTAAGTTAGGAAGGTGTGAGGGAAATGGGTTAAAATGCAGATTAGGAAGGTGTGAGGGAAATGGGTTAACAGGCAGATTAAGTTAGGAAGGTGTGAGGGAAATGGGTTAAAATGCAGATTAGGAAGGAGTGAGGGAAATGGGTTAACAGGCAGATTAAGTTAGGAAGGTGTGAGCGAAATGGGTTTTAATTATATATTAAATATTTGTTCTTAAAACAGATGGGGAAGAGTGGGGTGGTAAGGATTTTGCAACACTACTGTAGTACAACCTTGTGACTAAGTTCACTTCCTGTTTTCAATACTTGAGGGGAATTCAATGTTATCTTTCAGCCTTCCCAATACCAAAGACGATCTCTGTACAGGATCTGAATTTATAACCTTTTGCATGAGAACTCTCCTGCAATGTAGGGAATTTAAAACTTGTAGTGTATTTGAGATGAATATAAAAAGGTTTTTGAAGTTTGTAATACAGACCACTTCCTCTGCAACAGCGTCAGAAAATATGGGATTTCCTCATGAAATTGTAAATAAGTGCAGTTACAAAATGGCTGTAGAAACTGTGGCACAGATTTGTCTGCACAACTAGAAGTGGGATAAATGTTTTGATTTGAAGGGAAGACGTGCAGACTGGTAAGTCTAGGATAATTATTATGAACTTAGGTCGTCACACATTCAATAGACAGAATAGGCTGAGATATGATCCTTTTACGACCTGATGGTCTCTGTGGGAAATGTTTAGAAATATCCTTTATATTCCTGAACGACCTGAGGGTCTCTGTGGGAAATGTTTAGAAATATCCTTTATATTGCTGAACGACCTGATGGTCTCTGTGGGAAATGTTTAGAAATATCCTTTATATTCCTGAACAACCTGAGGGTCTCTGTGGGAAATGTTTAGGAAATATCACTATATTCTCAGTTATTTAGAATGAAATTTATTTGAAGGTGATGAGTCCTGCTACTGGTAGTCTATGTAAACTCTGTCAGGACCACTTGTGGGTCGCGGCAGGGGTCCAGGTGGGTCGGTGGATAGTCTATGTAAACTCTGTCAGGACCACTTGTGGGTCGCGGCAGGGCTCCAGGTGGGTCGGGGGATAGTCTATGTAAACTCTGTCAGGACCACTGGTGGGTCGCGGCAGGGCTCCAGGTGGGTCGGGGGATAGTCTATGTAAACTCTGTCAGGACCACTTGTGGGTCGCGGCAGGGCTCCAGGTGGGTCGGTGGATAGTCTATGTAAACTCTGTCAGGACCACTTGTGGGTCACGGCAGGGGTCCAGGTGGGTCGGGGGATAGTCTATGTAAACTCTGTCAGGACCACTTGTGGGTCACGGCAGGGCTCCAGGTGGGTCGGGGGATAGTCTACAGTGCCTTGCGAAAGTATTCGGCCCCCTTGAACTTTGCGACCTTTTGCCACATTTCAGGCTTCAAACATAAAGATATAAAACTGTATTTTTTGTGAAGAATCAACAACAAGTGGGACACAATCATGAAGTGGAACGACATTTATTGGATATTTCAAACTTTTTTAACAAATCAAAAACTGAAAAATTGGGCGTGCAAAATTATTCAGCCCCTTTACTTTCAGTGCAGCAAACTCTCTCCAGAAGTTCAGTGAGGATCTCTGAATGATCCAATGTTGACCTAAATGACTAATGATGATAAATACAATCCACCTGTGTGTAATCAAGTCTCTGTATAAATGCACCTGCACTGTGAAGTCTCAGAGGTCCGTTAAAAGCGCAGAGAGCATCATGAAGAACAAGGAACACACCAGGCAGGTCCGAGATACTGTTGTGAAGAAGTTTAAAGCCGGATTTGGATACAAAAATATTTCCCAAGCTTTAAACATCCCAAGGAGCACTGTGCAAGCGATAATATTGAAATGGAAGGAGTATCAGACCACTGCAAATCTACCAAGACCTGGCCGTCCCTCTAAACTTTCAGCTCATACAAGGAGAAGACTGATCAGAGATGCAGCCAAGAGGCCCATGATCACTCTGGATGAACTGCAGAGATCTACAGCTGAGGTGGGAGACTCTGTCCATAGGACAACAATCAGTCGTATATTGCACAAATCTTGCCTTTATGGAAGTGGCAAGAAGAAAGCCATTTCTTAAAGATATCCATAAAAAGTGTTGTTTAAAGTTTGCCACAAGCCACCTGGGAGACACACCAAACATGTGGAAGAAGGGGCTCTGGTCAGATGAAACCAAAATTGAACTTTTTGGCAACAATGCAAAATGTTATGTTTGGCGTAAAAGCAACACAGCTGAACACAGCATACCCACTGTCAAACATGGTGGTGGCAGCATCATGGTTTGGGCCTGCTTTTATTTAGCAGGGACAGGGAAGATGGTTAAAATTGATGGGAAGATGGATGGAGCCAAATACAGGACCATTCTGGAAGAAAACCTGATGGAGTCTGCAAAAGACCTGAGACTGGGACGGAGATTTGTCTTCCAACAAGACAATGATCCAAAACATAAAGCAACATCTACAATAGAATGGTTCAAAAATAAACATATCCAGGTGTTAGAATGGCCAAGTCAAAGTCCAGACCTGAATCCAATCGAGAATCTGTGGAAAGAACTGAAAACTGCTGTTCACAAATGCTCTCCATCCAACCTCACTGAGCTCGAGCTGTTTTGCAAGGAGGAATGGGAAAAAATGTCAGTCTCTCGATGTGCAAAACTGATAGAGACATACCCCAAGCAACTTACAGCTGTAATCGCAGCAAAAGGTGGCGCTACAAAGTATTAACTTAAGGGGGCTGAATAATTTTGCACGCCCAATTTTTCAGTTTTTGATTTGTTAAAAAAGTTTGAAATATCCAATAAATGTCGTTCCACTTCATGATTGTGTCCCACTTGTTGTTGATTCTTCACAAAAAAATACAGTTTTATATCTTTATGTTTGAAGCCTGAAATGTGGCAAAAGGTCGCAAAATTCAAGGGGGCCGAATACTTTCGCAAGGCACTGTATGTAAACTCTGTCAGGACCACTTGTGGGTCGCGGCAGGGCTCCAGGTGGGTCGGGGGATAGTCTATGTAAACTCTGTCAGGACCACTTGTGGGTCACGGCAGGGCTCCAGGTGGGTCGGGGGATAGTCTATGTAAACTCTGTCAGGACCACTGGTGGGTCGCGGCAGGGCTCCAGGTGGGTCGGGGGATAGTCTATGTAAACTCTGTCAGGACCACTTGTGGGTCACGGCAGGGCTCCAGGTGGGTCGGGGGATAGTCTATGTAAACTCTGTCAGGACCACTTGTGGGTCGCGGCAGGGCTCCAGGTGGGTCGGGGGATGACATCACCGAAACAAATGTTTTCAGTATTAACTTAAACGACTAAAACCAAATAGAAAGTATAAAAGACAATGGACTGAAACATATTTCAATAACAGCATATCATCTTTGAGAAAATGTTCATTCAACTAAATAAAAGCTGGACAATTAGACCCCACTGATGTTGTTATAATGTTGGAGCATAAGAACACAGGAGTAACCATGGCAATTGGTGTATTCATTTCCCTCCGTTCATCCTCAAAAAGAAACTCAGTTGGTCACGTCAGGGAGCCTTAATAAGTTTTTAACAAACAGTGACACATGATATTATTGTTATTATAATTATTACTGACAACAAACATGGAGAGACAAATATCAGTCACAACTACATGTTCATGTGATGCATTAAATCACCTGACTGTTTCTATGTCTGTTAGTAAATGTTTTATTTCTCAAAGAGATAATGAATACATGAGAACAATTGACTTTCAATAATTAATTGTCACTGTGTTAATCACAACCAACATCTTGGATCTCTGTTTAGTTGTTACTGTGTTAATCACAACCAACATGTTGGATCTCTGTTTAGTTGTCACAGTGTTAACCACAACCAACATGTTGGATCTCTGTTTAGTTGTCACAGTGTTAACCACAACCAACATGTTGGATCTCTGTTTAGTTGTCACTGTATTAACCACAACCAACATCTTGGATCTCTGTTTAGTTGTTACTGTGTTAATCACAACCAACATGTTGGATCTCTGTTTAGTTGTCACTGTGTTAACCACAACCAACATGTTGGATCTCTGTTTAGTTGTCACTGTGTTAACCACAACCAACATGTTATATCTCTGTTTAGTTGTCACTGTGTTAACCACAACCAACATGATGGATCTCTGTTTAGTTGTCACTGTGTTAACCACAACCAACATGTTGGATCTCTGTTTAGTTGTCACTGTGTTAACCACAACTAACATGCTGGATCTCTGTTTAGTTGTCACTGTGTTAACCACAACCAACATGTTGGATCTCTGTTTAGTTGTCACTGTGTTAACCACAACCAACATGTTGGATCTCTGTTTAGTTGTCACTGTGTTAACCACAACCAACATGTTGGATCTCTGTTTAGTTGTCACTGTGTTAACCACAACCAACATGTTGGATCTCTGTTTAGGGGTCAGTGCTCTAAAATGAGTCTCTCTGGGGAGAGAGAGGAGGGGGGCCCTGCCTCTAAAATGAGTCTCTCTGGGGAGAGAGAGGAGGGGGGCCCTGCCTCTAAAATGAGACTCTCTGGGGAGAGAAAGGAGGGGGGCCCTGCCTCTAAAATGAGTCTCTCTGGGGAGAGAGAGGAGGGGGGCCATGCCTCTAAAATGAGACTCTCAGGGGAACATGACATCAAAGCTAAGAGGTGAGATTACAATGTTTTTTAAGAACTTTGTTTCTAAAACGTTACACAATTTTTTCATCCCCCAAAAATGCACATTTGTTAATTTACTGAGAAATGATTTTGGGAACCTGCAGGTTGTAAAATATTATTGTTCATTAGAATTTTTGAATGTTAACATGACACAATCATTTAGCCTACTCTTAATTATTGCTGTTATTATTATTATTGTTGTTACCAGCTCTTATTTTGACAATATTACCGTTATATCAACACACTTCAATCCTTTTTAATACCAAAAAGGGTTCCATCTTGCTTAATATATGGAACCACTAAAGTTCTATATAGAACCCTTTATAGGAGGTTAGGAAGTGTCTGAGTATACAGTATATATATAATGTATATAGAACCCTTTATAGGAGGTTAGGAAGTGTCTGAGTATACAGTATATATAGAATATATATAGAACCCTTTATAGGAGGTCAGGTAGTGTCTGAGTATACAGTATATATAGAATATATATAGAACCCTTTATAGGAGGTTAGGAAGTGTCTGAGTATACAGTATATATAGAATATATATAGAACCCTTTATAGGAGGTTAGCCTGTCTGAGTATACAGTATATATAGAATATATATATAGAACCCTTTATAGGAGGTCAGGTAGTGTCTGAGTATACAGTATATATAGAATATACATAGAACCCTTTATAGGAGGTTAGCCTGTCTGAGTATACAGTATATATAGAATATACATAGAACCCTTTATAGGAGGTTAGCCTGTCTGAGTATACAGTATATATAGAATATACATAGAACCCTTTATAGGAGGTTAGGAAGTGTCTGAGTATACAGTATATGTAGAATATATATAGAACCCTTTATAGGAGGTTAGCCTGTCTTAGTATACAGTATATATTTGACCCTTTATAGGAGGTTAGCCTGTCTGAGTATACAGTATATATTTAACCCTTTATAGGGCTCTTTGGTCAGAACTCTAGAGGTTCTTCTTCACTGAATTGATCTTCATTATATCCAAACACACTGGTGGTCAGGGAGGCATCTCTTTGTTTGAACGATGGCCCACGTCAACTCTGGATGACTTTTTTACAATAGAATGCAATACATTACACTACATTACATTACATTACATTACATTACAATACAATACAGTACAATACAATACAATACAACACAGTACAATACAATACAACACATTACAATACATTACAATACATTACAATACATTACAATACAATACATTACATTACAATACAATACATTACATTACATTACATTACAATACATTACAATACAATACATTACATTACAATACATTACAATACATTACATTACAATACATTACAATACATTACATTACAATACATTACATTACAATACAATACATTACATTACATTACAATACATTACAATACATTACATTACAATACATTACAATACATTACAATACAATACATTACAATACATTACAATACAATACATTACATTACATTACAATACATTACAATACATTACAATACAATACATTACAATACAATACAATACAATACAGTACATTACATTACAATACAATACAAGACATTACAATACATTACAATACATTACAATACAATACAATACATTACAATACATTACAATACAATACAGTAAAATACAATACATTACCATACAATACAGTACAATATATTACATTACAATACAATACAATACAATACATTACAATACATTACAATATATTACAATACAATACAGTACAATACAATACATTACAATACAGTACAATACATTACATTACAATACAATACAATATAATACATTACATTACAATACAATACATTACATTACAATACAATACAATACAATACAATACAGTACATTACATTACAATACAATACATTACAATACATTACAATACATTACAATACAATACAATACATTACAATACATTACAATACAATAAAGTACAATACAATACATTACCATACAATACATTACAATACAATACATTACATTACAATACATTACAATACAATACAGTACAATATATTACATTACAATACAATACAATACAATACATTACAATACAATACAGTACAATACAATACATTACCATACAATACATTACAATACAGTACAATATATTACATTACAATACAATATAATACATTACATTACAATACAATACATTACATTACAATACAATACATTACAGTACAATACAATACATTACATTACAATACATTACATTACAATACAATACATTACATTACAATACAATACAATACATTACATTACAATACAATACAATACAATACAATACAATACATTACAGTACAATAAAGACTGTGTTTATTGTGTTGCACTGCTCATGTCCGCATTCTGGGATTAGTTGTTTTATGACACTGTTCTGGAACTTCCCGCGTCCCCGTACAGAACTGTCCACGTCCACATTTGGTGTGGCGCCAAGGATATTGTCCGGTTACGTGCAGAGTGGACTGAGGTGATCTTGGGGAATAACGACGGAGTTTGTTACAGTGTTGAGACACCGAAGTTTATTGTTCAATTTGCTTTTTTCTTTACGGTCAGGGACAATATGAGTGTAGTCAGATCCTTTTCACTCTCTATCCTTGTTTCATTTTGTGGTTCACCGGATTTGTCATCATCCTCGAGACAAGAGACAGAGGAACGACCTGCTGGCTAGCCAAAATAGTAGGTACAGCTCTGCAAGCTAGCTAGCTACTCTACCAGCAGCATCCTAGTTATCCTAGCTACTCGGTACAGCTCGGTAAGCTAGCTAGCTACTCTACCAGCAGCATCCTAGTTGTCCTAGCTAGTCGGTACAGCTCGGTAAGCTAGCTAGCTACTCTAACAGCAGGTATTGAACCCCGGGTAAATAATCACTAGTCAGAACCTCAGCGTCTTGAAGTCAGTTCTATTTGTGACGCAGTTCGTGCTGCATCTCCTCATTGGTTTATAGAAGCAGGTACCCACGTGCCATCTCCTCATTGGTTTATAGAAGCAGGTACCCACGTGCCATCTCCTCATTGGTTTATAGAAGCAGGTACCCACGTGCCATCTCCTCATTTAGCAAAAAACATAACTTAACATAAACATAACTTCTTTAAACAATAAAAGCTAATTTATGAACATTTCTGAATATGAATATATAGCTTTTTGGAATTAAACTCTTCTTATTTTTCCCCATCTGAGCTCAGAGTAGACGAGAGATGTAATGTTTGTCTCTGTTGTGTTGAAGTCCAATCAAGCAGGAGAGACCAGCCTCCCCTGTTCCCAGCTGTGTGTCCATGAAGAGTGACTGGTCTATGGAACTTCCTATAGAGTTTAGAAAGGGAGACTTTTCTACTGAACAAAGGTAAGAAGAACTCATGGGTCCTGGTCAGTGAGTTAAACAACACTGTCTCTAGTCATTTCTCCTCTCCCATTTTCCCATTTATTGTTGTTGTTTTCATAATCCATAGGCTAATCATTTTGTCAATTTTCATAGTCCTAAAACAATATTAAACAAACACAACATTCCCTCCCTGTGTGTGTGTGTGTGTGTGTGTGTGTGTGTGTGTGTGTGTGTGTGTGTGTGTGTGTGTGTGTGTGTGTGTGTGTGTACGTGTACGTGTACTCCCTGGATGAGGAGATGTAATCTCATGTTTCGTCCACAGAAACCAACAGGAGAGATCAGAGTCAGAGATTCTCAGTGGTCAGTCTTCCCAGAGTCATCAAACAGACCTGGACTCCATATTCAGTGTATGTGGTCCTGTTATGTACATTTGTTTTTGTTTACCTCAAGTAAAGTTGATCTGTCAATCATTCATTAATGTGTTAATGAGAAGCATTTAGTCTCTTGCTTAACTCATTTACTTAATTTATTCCAGATGCTTGAAGAGAAAATTATGACATTTGTGAAGAACGAGCTGAAGAGGTTCAAGAGGATTCTTAGTCCAGAACTCCCAGAAGGCTTTGAGAGTCAGAAGCAGGAAGTGGTGGACGCTGAAGATGAGAAGCAGGAGAGCAGTGCCAGAGAGGGGGCTCTGAAGATCACACTGCACATCCTGAGGAAAATGAACCAGAAGGAGCTTGCTGACACACTGGAGAAAAGTAAGATCTGTCTTTCTCATGTTGAATGCTGTTTTATATCATTTAAAAGCTGTAACTAAAGTACAGCTAAAGTAGCTGTGTAACTCAATGATATTGTAGCAGCCTTAACTAAAGGTCGACCGGTTATGATTTTTCAACGCAGATACCGATACCGATTATTGGACGACCAAAAAAGCCGATACCGATTAATCGGCCAATTTAAAAAAATATAAAACGTGTTTTTGTAATAATGACAATTACAACAATACTGAATGAACACTTATTTTAACTTAATATAATACATCAATAAAATCAATTTAGCCTGAAATAAATAATGAAACATGTTCAATTTGGTTTAAATAATGCAAAAACAAAGTGTTGGAGAAGAAAGTATAAGTGCAATATGTGCTATGTAAGAAAGCTAACATTTAAGTTCCTTGCTCAGAACATGAGAACATATGAAAGCTGGTGGTTCCTTTTAAGATGAGTCTTTAACCTGTCTACGATACTGGTTCCCAATTGGGAATCAACCCTCCCACGTTCAGCTGAAACGGTGGCGCATGGAACGCAAAAATATTCTTTAAAATATTTAACCTCCACACATTAACAAGTCCAATAGCTCAAATGAAAGATAAACACCTTGTTCATCTAGCCAGCAAGTCAGATTTCTAAAATGTTTTACGGCGAAAACATAGCACATATATATGTAAAACCACCACCAGACACAGCTCATTTGAATAGCCAAAACATGCAATCAACAAACGCAGGATTAAAAAATAAATCGCTCACTAACCTTTTGAAAATCTTCATCAGATGACAGTAATATGACATGTTACACAGTACATATTTTTTTTTTTTCAATAATATGCCATTTATATCCATAAATGTCAATTTACAGTGAGTTCACGTTCAGAAATTACTCAAAAATGCCCGCAGGAAATCTATGTAGCGCGGCAAGATAACGTAAATAGACATCATAAACTTTGACTAAATATACATGTTCTACATATAGTTAGAAAGATACACTGCTTCTTTATGCAACCGCTGTGTTAGATTTATTTTTAACGTTACAGAAATCGCACACTATTCCATATGCTGAGACAGCGCTCAGTTCCAAGCTACATTTCTACGTAATGTTGGAGTCAACAGAAACACAGATTTAAGCATAAATATTCCCTTACCTTCGATGGTCTTCGTTCAGAATGTTCTGGAAGGCTTCATACTTACCCAATACATCGTTTGGTTTCAAGTCTTGCGTCTTTGTATTAGCTACTGCTAATAACATCAGCTGAAATGCACCCAAAACGTCCTCTGGTCCGGAAAAGTTGCGCATCAAAACTTCAAAATTACATATTATATGTCGACTAAACAGGTCAAACTAAGTGCAGAAGCAAGCTTGATGATGTTTTAGACACGCAAAACAAACTTCAATTCAATCGGCCATCGTCTGCCCTTCTCCTGAGTGCTGGAACAAAGGAATGGCTGGGACCAATTCGCGCCCATACGCACAGCCTATTCTCTCGTGGCACGCACTAATTTCACTCCCATAGGGTCAATTCTCGATTTGAACGATTCAAAGCTCTACTGAAAGAGGACATCTAGCGGAAGAGATAGAAAGTGTCCCCAGAATCATAACTGGTTGGGAAGGGTGGGGGCCATGACGTCAAAGTTGCTCCAACTTTCATGGCCACAAAAACTAGTTTGGAAGAATGCCTGCCCTGTGAGTTCTGCTATACTTACAGACATAATTCCAACGGTTTTAGAATCTTTAGAGTGTTTTCTATCCAATAATATTTTTTATTTGCATATATTAGCAATTTTTGACAGATTTTTTTTCCAGTTTACTAGGGGTACCCAATCTCTCCAAAGGGGGCGTATGTCTGCCATATCCTTAACAGGTTTTAATATTCCCTGGTAAGAAGTTTTAGGTTGTAGTTATTATAGGACTATTTCCCTCTATACCATTTGTATTTCATTAACCTTTGACTATTGGATGTTCTTATAGGCACTTTAGTATTGCCAGTGTAACAGTATAGCTTCCGTCCCTCTCCTCGCTCCTCCCTGGGCTCGAACCAGGAACACAACAACAACAGCCACCCCCGAAGCAGCGTTTCCCATGCAGAGCAAGGGAAACAACCACTCCAAGGCTCAAAGCGAGTTACGTTTGAAACGCTATTAGCGCGCGCTAACTATCTAGCCATTTCACTTCGGTTACACCAGCCTCATCTCGGGAGTTGATTGGCTTGAAGTCATAAACAGCGCAATGCTTGATACTTGTATGCTTGTATGCTCAGTCAGATTATATATATTATCTAGCAGGACACGCTAGATAATATCTAGTAATATCATCAACCATGTGTAGTTAACTAGTGATTATGATTGATTGATTGTTTTTGATAAGATACGATTAATGCTAGCTAGCAACTTACCTTGGCTTACTGCATTCGCGTAACAGACAGTCTCCTTGTGGAGTGCAACGAGAGGCAAGCAGGTCGTTATTGCATTGGACTAGTTAACCTGAAGGTTGCAAGATTGGATCCCCCGAGCTGACAAGGTGAAAATCTGTCATTCTGCCTCTGAACGAGTTCCTAGGCCGTCATTGAAAATAAGAATGTGTTCTTAACTGACTTGCCTAGTTAAATAAAGGTGTAAAAAAAAGAATTGGTGTCTAAAAATTCAAATTTCCGATTGAAAATTTGAATTCGGCCCTAATTAATCGGCCATTCCGGTTAATTGGTCGACCTCTAGCCTTAACACAACACCTAGTGACCTCATCAAGTAGCAGCAGGGATCAAATCAAATCAAATTTATTTTATATAGCCCTTCGTACATCAGCTGATATCTCAAAGTGCTGTACAGAAACCCAGCCTAAAACCCCAAACAGCAAGCAATGCAGGTGTAGAAGCACGGTGGCTAGGAAAAACTCCCTAGAAAGGCCAAAACCTAGGAAGAAACCTAGAGAGGAACCAGGCTATGTGGGGTGGCCAGTCCTCTTCTGGCTGTGCCGGGTGGGGATTATAACAGAACATGGTCAAGATGTTCAAATGTTCATAAATGACCAGCATGGTCGAATAATAATAAGGCAGAACAGTTGAAACTGGAGCAGCAGCACAGTCAGGTGGACTGGGGACAGCAAGGAGTCATCATGTCAGGTATTCCTGGGGCATGGTCCTAGGGCTCAGGTCCTCCGAGAGAGAGAAAGAAAGAGAGAATTAGAGAGAGCATATGTGGGATGGCCAGTCCTCTTCTGGCTGTGCCGGGTGGAGATTATAACAGAACATGGCCAAGATGTTCAAATGTTCATAAATGACCAGTATGGTCGAATAATAATAAGGCAGAACAGTTGAAACTGGAGCAGCAGCACGGCCAGGTGGACTGGGGACAGCAAGGAGTCATCATGTCAGGTAGTCCTGGGGCATGGTCCTAGGGCTCAGGTCCTCTGAGAGAGAGAGAAAGAGAGAAGGAGAGAATTAGAGAACGCACACTTAGATTCACACAGGACACCGAATAGGACAGGAGAAGTACTCCAGATATAACAAACTGACCCTAGCCCCCCGACACATAAACTACTGCAGCATAAATACTGGAGGCTGAGACAGGAGGGGTCAGGAGACACTGTGGCCCCATCCGAGGACACCCCCGGACAGGGCCAAACAGGAAGGATATAACCCCACCCACTTTGCCAAAGCACAGCCCCCACACCACTAGAGGGATATCTTCAACCACCATCCTGAGACAAGGCTGAGTATAGCCCACAAAGACCTCCGCCACGGCACAACCCAAGGGGGGGGGGGGGGGGGGGCGCCAACCCAGACAGGATGACCACATCAGTGAATCAACCCACTCAGGTGACGCACCCCCTCCAGGGAAATGGTATGAGAGAGCCCCAGTAAGCCAGTGACTCAGCCCCTGTAATAGGGTTAGAGGCAGAGAATCCCAGTGGAAAGAGGGGAACCGGCCAGGCAGAGACAGCAAGGCGGTTCGTTGCTCCAGAGCCTTTCCGTTCACCCTCCCACTCCTGGGCAAGACTACACTCAATCATATGACCCACTGAAGAGATGAGTCTTCAGCCGTATTTAGCACTAACTGAAGTTTATTTAGTGCTTTAAAAAAGTAGAGCATTGCAGTAGTCGAACCTAGAAGTGACAAGAGCATTGATTAATTTTTCTGCATCGTTTTTGGACAGAAAGTTTTTGATTTTTGCAATGTTACGTAGATGGAAAAAAGCTGTCCTTGAAGTGGTCTTGATATGTTCTTCAAAAGAGAGATCAGGGTCCAGAGTAACGCCGAGGTCCTTCACAGTTTTATTTGAGACGACTGTACAACCATTAAGATTAATTGTCAGATTCAACAGAAGATCTCTTTGTTTCTTGGGACCTAGAACTAGCATCTCTGTTTTGTCCGAGTTTAAAAGTAAAAAGTTTGCAGCCATCCACTTCCTTATGTCTGAAACACATTCTTGTGTTTCAGACATAAGGAAGTGGATGTGTTGTGGTGATTAATATTGAGAGAGAGACAACAACCATCAATAATACCAATAATAATATAATCAGTCACACGAGTCTGTAATGCATTATGAAAACATTTACACATTAATACAGACAGTTAAGAGAATAAATTATTATAATGTAAAACTTTTTAACAGTTCTACAATACTGTAGGCATTAAAACAGATGTAATATTAATATCCTCTGTGTTATTTCTAGATTCAGATGAGCTTGCTGTGATTTGCCAACGTGAACTCAAATCTAATCTAAAGAAGAAGTTTCAATGTGTATTTGAGGGGATCGCGAAACAAGGAAACCCAACACTTCTCAATAGGATCTACACAGAGCTCTACATCACAGAGGGTGGGACAGGAGAGGTCAATAATGAACATGAGCTGAGACAGATTGAGACAACAACCAGGAAACAAGCAAGACCAGAGACTGCAATCAAATGTAACGACATCTTCAAACCCTTAACTGGACAAGACAAAATCAGAACTGTGCTGACAAAGGGAGTCGCTGGCATTGGAAAAACAGTCTCTGTGCAGAAGTTCATTCTGGACTGGGCTGAAGGAAAAGCAAATCAGGATGTCCAATTTGTATTTTCATTCCCTTTTCGGGAGCTGAATTTGATGAAAGGGGACAAACACACTTTCATTGAACTTCTTAATCACTTCTCAATGGAAACCAAACAATCAAGAATCTCCAACTACGACAAGTACAAAGTTCTGTTCATTTTTGATGGTATGGATGAGTGCCGACTGCCCCTAGACTTCCAGAAGAACAAGATCTGTTGGGACGTCACAGAGTTAACCTCAGTGGATGTTCTGCTGACAAATCTCATCAAGGGAAATCTGCTTCCCTCTGCTCTCCTCTGGATAACTTCCCGACCTGCAGCAGCCAATAAGATCCCTTCAGAGTGTGTTCACCAGGTGACAGAGGTACGAGGGTTCAATGACCCACAGAAGGAGGAGTACTTCAGGAAGAGATTCAGGGATGAGGACCTGGCCAGCAGAATCATCTCACACATAAAGACATCAAGGAGCCTCCACATCATGTGCCACATTCCAGTCTTCTGTTGGATTTCTGCAATTGTCCTTGAACACATGCTGAAAATAAGAGAGAAGAGATGCCCAAGACTCTGACTGAGATGTACACACACCTTGTGGAGTTTCATACCAAACAGAAGAATGAAAAGTATCTTGGGAAAGAAGAGACAGGTCCACACTGGAATAAAGAGAGCATTCTGTCACTGGGAAAACTGGCTTTTCAACAGCTTGTGAAGGGCAATCAGATTTTCTATGAAGAAGACCTGAAAGAGGCTGGCATTGATGTCAATGAAGCCTCAGTGTACTCAGGATTGTGCACACAGCTCTTTAA
The DNA here is from genome assembly GCF_045791955.1 of Oncorhynchus clarkii lewisi. Classification (NCBI taxonomy): domain Eukaryota; kingdom Metazoa; phylum Chordata; class Actinopteri; order Salmoniformes; family Salmonidae; genus Oncorhynchus; species Oncorhynchus clarkii. The sequence continues at coordinate 100,272,216 of NC_092158.1, read as the reverse complement.
AGAGGAATGTGTGCTGTACCAAGACAAGGTGTACTGCTTTGTTCATCTGAGCATTCAGGAGTTTCTGGCTGCTGTATATGTGTTCCTCTCATTCATTAACAACAATGAGAATCTAATGAACAAACTGCAAACAAAGTCCAGTATCTTTTCTTTGCTGTTCAGAGACAAGTCTGAAGTTGCTTTCTACAAGAGTGCTGTGGATAAAGCCTTACAAAGTGAGACGGGAAACCTGGACCTTTTAATTCGCTTCCTTCTGGGCCTCTCACTGGAATCCAATCAGAAGCACTTACGAGGTCTATTGACAAAGACAGGAAGCAGCTCAAAGACCCATGAAAAAACGGTCATGTACATCAAGAAGAAGATCAGGGAGAATCCCTCTCCAGAGAGGTGCATCAATCTGTTCCACTGTCTGAATGAACTGAATGACCATTCTCTAGTGGAGGAGATCCAACGCTTCCTGAGATCAGGAAGTCTCTCAAAACCCAACCTGTCACCTGCACAGTGGTCAGCTCTGGTCTTTGTGTTGCTGACTTCAGAAAAGGAGCTGGATGTGTTTGACCTGAAGAAATACTCCAGATCAGAGAAAGGTCTTCTGAGGCTGTTGCCAGCGGTCAAAGCCTCCAGAGCTGCTCTGTGAGTAAATAAAATGACATTTAAGAACTAATCATCAGGAAGAAAAATTCAGTTTAGAGAAAAATATGTATTATAATATGTATATAATATAATATAATATTATATTGAATAACATACTGAATTAATGCATTGATTTTCACATTAATCTAGGAAACGGAAGATGAATCTATATGTTGTTTTGGATAATAAACCAAATGCATCTGCCGTTGTCTTTCTACAATACTCATTAAATTAACAGTGTGTTTGTGAAGTCATGATGATCTCTTTGTCAGGCTGTCAGGCTGTGGAGTCACAGAGGAAGGCTGTGCTTCTCTGGTCTCAGCTCTGGAGTCAAACCCCTCACACCTGAGAGAGCTGGACCTGAGTAACAATGACCTGAAGGATTCAGGAGTGAAGCTGCTCTCTGCTGGACTGGGTAATCCCCACTGTAAACTGGAGACTCTGAGGTCAGTATTCCTGTAGTTGGTCAACAAGTGATAACTGTTCACCAGATCCACATGTGTTTACCAGACACACATAGTCCACACCATATGTGTTTGGACAGTGTTTGTTTCCAGTGACACACACACATACACACACACACACACACACACTGGCCACACACACACACTGGCCACACACACACACACACTGGCCACACACAAACCCTGGACAAAAACACACACTAGCCAAGCACGTACTGGCCACACACAAACACTGGACATACACACACACTGGACAAACACACGCATGGGAAACAAACACACACACACACACACACACATACTGGACACACACACACACACTGAACACACAGACACGCTGGAGAAACACATTGGACAAACACACACACACACACACACACACACACACAAACACTGGACACACAAACACACTGGACACACAAACACTGGACACACAAACACACTGGACACACAAACACACTGGACACACAAACAGACTGGACACACAAACACAACAGACAGACGTCATTGTTTAGAAACATGTTACTCAAATATTCTCATTTTCTCTCTACAAGTATAATATTTTAATTAATTAATTAAATATTTTAACTATAATCATTTATAATAATGATACATTCATTTATTAATAGATATGGCAGGTTTCAGGACACTGATGAATCTCAATATGTTTAAAAAATATACTGCCACTATTTTCACCACCAAAGAATATCAGTGTGATTTTAATATGATTTGACTCTTTGCAGGCTGTCAGGCTGTCTACTCACAGAGGAAGGCTGTGCTTCTCTAGTCTCAGCTCTGAGGTCAAACCCCTCACACCTGAGAGAGCTGGACCTGAGCTACAATCACCCAGGAGACTCAGGAGTCAGACTGCTCTCTGCTGGACTGGAGGATCCACACTGCAGACTGGAGAAACTCAAGTATGTAGAGGGTTTATGTCAATGTTCATATCAGACATGTTTGACTTATCAGGATAGTTAAGACAAACATTCTTACCAACACTTGGACAAAGTTATATGATGTGTGTGTGTGTGGACACTCACACACACACTGGACACACACACACAAACACTCACACACGTGTGTGTGTGTGTGTGTGTGTGTGTGTGTGTGTGTGTGTGTGTGTGTGTGTGTGTGTGTGTGTGTGTGTGTGTGTGTGTGTGTGTGTGTGTGTGTGTGTGTGTGTGTGTGTGTGTGTGTGTGTGTGTGTGTGTGTGTGAGAGTTCAGGTGTATCCCTCAATGACTGTCTGTTCTTCTGCTTACCGCTACAGTGTGGAACATGGTGGAGAGAACAGAATGAAACCTGGGCTTAGAAAATGTGAGTGTTGACTGCTGTGAAGAATATGACTAAGAATAAGTCTTAATTCAAGTTAAGTCAAAGTCAACGACCACCATCATTACTGACTTGGTCATATTAAATATCAGCTGTAGTTCTACAGAAGCAGAAATCAGGGACACCAAAGTTTACAAAGAGTTGCTTTGACAATGTGTGTGTGTGTGTGTGTGTGTGTGTGTGTGTGTGTGTGTGTGTGTGTGTGTGTGTGTGTGTGTGTATGTGTGTGTGTGTGTGTGTGTGTGTGTGTAATTAATGGGAATAAGTGTGTTTTATATTACCAGACACTATAACATATGATCATTCAACAAGTCTCAAGTTACCTTAACTTCTCCTTTTGATACCTAGAAACATCTACATTAAATTAATTAGTAATAAGTGAGTTAACATTCTAATGTGAATGATGATGTTTTCTAATATTGTGTCTGGTTTCATCCATCAGATGTCTGTGATCTCACACTGGACCTAAACACAGTAAACAGACTCCTCTCTCTGTCTGAGGAGAACAGAAAGGTGACATGTAGGAGAGAGAAGCAGCCGTATCCTGATCACCCAGAGAGATTTGTGGGCTGGAGACAGGTGCTGTGTAGAGAGGGTCTGACTGGGCGCTGTTACTGGGAGGTAGAGTGGAGTGGGAGAGGGGCTGATATAGGAGTGACATATAAAGGAATCAGCAGGAGAGGAAGGGGTGATGACTGTTGTCTTGGATACAATGACAAGTCCTGGAGTCTGTCCTGCTGTGACAACAGTTACAGAGCCTGTCACAATAATATTCCCACTACCATAGACGTCCCTTCCTCCAGCTCCCACAGGGTAGGAGTGTATCTGGACTGGCCAGCCGGCACTCTGTCCTTCCATAGAGCCTCCTCTGACACACTGACCCACCTGATCACATTCACCTCCACATTCACTGAGCCCCTCTATCCAGGGTTTAGGGTTTGGTGGTTTGGTGACTCAGTGTCCCTGAAATAATAACCTGACACACTGGACACACACACACACACGCACACACACTCAAACACTCACATTGCACACACACACACTGGACAAAGACACACACACTGGACAGAGACACACACACACACACTGGACAAAGACACACACACAGGACAAACACACACACACACTGGGCAAAGACACACACACACACACACTGGGCAAAGACACACACACACACACACTGGGCAAAGACACACACACACACACACTGGGCAAAGACACACACACACTGGACACACACACACCTGCTGGACACACACACTGGATACACAAACACACACTGGACACACACACACACACTGGACAGAGACACACACACACACTGGACAGAGACACACACACACAAACTGGACAGAGACACACACACACACATACACTGGACAGAGACACACACACACAAACACACACACACACACACACTGGACAGAGACACACACACACACACACACACTGGACAGAGACAATCACACACACACTCTGGACACACACACACACTGGACACACACACTGGGCACACACACACACACACTGGACACACACACAGGCACTGGACACACACACAGGCACTGGACACACACACACACACACTGGACACACACACAGGCACTGGACACACACACACACACACACACACACACACACACACACACACACACTGGACACACACACACTGAACACACACACACACACTGGACAAACACACACACACACACACACACTGGACACACACACTGGACACACACACACACTGGACACACACACTGGACACACACACTGGACACACACACACACACACACTGGACACACACATACACTGGACACACACACAGGCACTGGACAGACACACACACACACACTCACACACTGGACACACACACAGGCATTGGACAGACACACACACACACACACACACTGGACACAAACACACTGAACACACAAACACTGGACAAACACACACACACACACACTGGACACACACACACTGGAAACACACACACACACTGGACAAACACACACACACACTGGACAAACAAAAAAACACACACACACAAACACGCTGGACACAAACACACACACACTCAACACACACACACACGCTAGACACACACACTGAACACACACACACACACACACACTGAACACACACACACACACTGAACACACACACACACGCTAGACACACACACACACACTGAACACACACACACACGCTAGACACACACACACACACTGGACACACACACACACACTGAACACACACACACACACTGGACAAACACACACACTGGACACACACACACACACTGGACACACACACAGGACAACACACACACAGGACACACACACACACACTCTGGACACACTGGACACAAACACTGTGTGTGTGTGTGTGTGTGTGTGTGTGTGTGTGTGTGTGTGTGTGTGTGTGTGTGTGTGTGTGTGTGTGTGTGTGTGTGTGTGTGTGTGTGTGAGATCGTTCAGGTGTATCCCTCAATGACTGTCTGTTCTTCTGCTTACCGCTACAGTGTGGAACATGGTGGAGAGAACACAATGAAACCTGGGCTTAGAAAATGTGAGTGTTGACTGCTGTGAAGAATATGACTAAGAATACGTCTTAATTCAAGTTAAGTCAAAGTCAAAGACCACCATCATTACTGACTTGGTCATATTAAATATCAGCTGTAGTTCTACAGAAGCAGAAATCAGGGACACCAACGTTTACAAAGAGTTGCTTTGACAATGTGTCTGTCTGTCTGTCTGTCTGTCTGTCTGTCTGTCTGTAATTAATGGGAATAAGTGTGTTTTATATTACCATACAGTATAACATATGATCATTCAACAAGTCTCAAGTTACCTTATCTTCTCCTTTTGATACCTAGAAACATCCACATTAAATTAATTAGTAATAAGTGAGTTAACATTCGAATGTGAATGATGATGATTTCTAATATTGTGTCTGGTTTCATCCATCAGATGTCTGTGATCTCACACTGGACCTAAACACAGTAGACAGACACCTCTCTCTGTCTGAGGAGAACAGAAAGGTGACATGTAGGAGAGAGAATCAGCCGTATTCTGATCACCCCGAGAGATTTAAGGACTGTGGACAGGTGCTGTGTAGAGAGGGTCTGACTGGGCCCTGTTACTGGGAGGTAGAGTGGAGTGGGATAATGGGGGCTGTTATAGGAGTGACATATAAAGGAATCAACAGGAGAGGAAGGGTTGATGACTTAGATACAATGATAAGTCCTGGAGTCTGTTCTGCTCTGACAACAGTTACATTGCCTGTCACAATAATAATCTCACAACCATAGACGTCCCCTCCTCCAGCTCCCACAGAGTAGGAGTGTATCTGGACTGGCCAGCCGGCACTCTGTCCTTCTATAGAGCCTCCTCTGACACACTGACCCACCTGATCACATTCACCTCCACATTCACTGAGTCCCTCTATCCAGGGATTTATGTTTGTGTTGACTCCTCAGTGTCCCTGAAATAATCACCTGACACACACACACTGGACACGTTCACTGGACACACACACACACACTCACTGGACACACACACACAAAACTGGAAACACATACAAAGTGTTTTAGATGGATCCTCTGTTTATCATCTTGTTTTATACTGTTTTAGATGGATCCTCTGTTTATCATCTTGTTTTATACTGTTTTAGATGGATCCTCTGTTTATCATCTTGTTTCATACTGTTTTAGATGGATCCTCTGTTTATCATCTTGTTTTATACTGTTTTAGATGGATCCTCTGTTTATCATCTTGTTTTATACTGTTTTAGATGGATCCTCTGTTTATCATCTTGTTTTATACTGTTTTAGATGGATCCTCTGTTTATCATCTTGTTTTATACTGTTTTAGATGGATCCTCTGTTTATCATCTTGTTTTATACTGTTTTAGATGGATCCTCTGTTTATCATCTTGTTTTATACTGTTTTAGATGCATCCTCTGTTTATCATCTTGTTTTATACTGTTTTAGATGGATCCTCTGTTTATCGTCTTGTTTAATACTGTTTTAGATGGATCCTCTGTTTATCATCTTGACCCATAATAAAATGTAACATTTGACATTGTATTTTCTGTATCTTACTATTTTGAAACCCCAAAATAAAAACAGTGTTATTGAAAATCCCCCCTACAGCTGTAAACAAAGACTCTAGTATCTCAGAGAGAGGCTTTATCCTCTCACACTCCATCAAACAGTGTTATTAAAAATCCCCCCTACAGCTGTAAACAAAGACTCTAGTATCTCAGAGAGAGGCTTTATCCTCTCACACTCCATCAAACAGTGTTATTGAACATCTCCCCTACAGCTGTAAACAAAGACTCTAGTATTTCAGAGAGAGGCTTTATCCTCTCACACTCCTTAAAACAGTGAAACATTGTTTCTCTTATATTACATAAAGGACATCCATCTCCAACATCTGAGTTAATGACAGAAACAAAAGCATTAACTGCAATGATGCCATGTATCACCCCCCATTACATATCACCAGTCCCCATCAATACCCTCCATTACATATCACCAGTCCCCTTTAGTAACGGTGGCTTGTACAGTTTGAATAAACTGAAACCAGAAGGCAGCAGCCCTACCAGCCAGATGTACAAGACCTTAACCTCCTCTTTTGACAAATACAAAACACTTTGTGGAACCCAAAACAATATTTGCCTGTATCTTGGCCAGAAGGCCAGACGAGGCTCTAAACATGACAACCGATGCCACAGTGCAGAGGAAACATACGAGATATCAGCCAACACCATCTCCTCATCCTCCTTCCACCATATCAGCCAACGCCATCTCCTCATCCTCCTTCCACCATATCAGCCAACGCCATCTCCTCATCCTCCTTCCACCATAGCAGCCAACACCATCTCCTCATCCTCCTTCCACCATAGCAGCCAACACCATCTCCTCATCCTCCCTTCCACCATATCAGCCAACGCCATCTCCTCATCCTCCTTCCACCATATCAGCCAACGCCATCTCCTCATCCTCCTTCCACCATATCAGCCAACGCCATCTCCTCATCCTCCTTCCACCATAGCAGCCAACACCATCTCCTCATCCTCCCTTCCACCATATCAGCCAACACCATCTCCTCATCCTCCTTCCACCATATCAGCCAACGCCATCTCCTCATCCTCCTTCCACCATAGCAGCCAACACTATCTCCTCATCCTCCTTCCACCATATCAACCAACGCCATCTCCTCATCCTCCTTCCACTATAGCAGCCAACGCCATCTCCTCATCCTCCCTTCCACCATATCAACCAACGCCATCTCCTCATCCTCCCTTCCACCATATCAACCAACGCCATCTCCTCATCCTCCTTCCACCATATCAACCAACGCCATCTCCTCATCCTCCCTTCCACCATATCAACCAACGCCATCTCCTCATCCTCCCTTCCACCATATCAGCCAACGCCATCGCCTCATCCTCCCTTCCACCATAGCAGCCAACGCCATCTCCTCATCCTCCCTTCCACCATATCAGCCAACGCCATCTCCTCATCCTCCTTTCCACCATATCAACCAACGCCATCTCCTCATCCTCCTTCCACCATATCAGCCAACGCCATCTCCTCATCCTCACTTCCACCATATCATCCACCCCATTCCAATTTTTCTTCCATTGTCCCCTCATCACTTACACCATTCCAACCCCCCCTGGCAAAGCCATGATCCATCCAGACCATTTCTCAATCTGTAAAGCACAACTTCTTCCCAATTTACCATTGCAGAGGATATTCCCTTAACTTCTTGAGACTAGGGGGCAGTATTTTGATGTTTGGATGAAAAACGTGCCCAAATGAAACGGCCTATTTCTCAGGCCCAGAAGCTAGAATATGCATATAATTGGATTAGGATAGAAAACACTCTAAAGTTCCCGAAACTGTCAAAATATTGTCTGTGAGTATAACAGAACTGATATTGCAGGCGAAAGCCTGAGGAAAATCCAACCAGGAAGTGCTGTTATTTTGAAACCTCTCTGTTCCATTGCATGCCTTCCCTCCATTTAATAAAGGGATATCAACCAGATTCCTCTCTCTATGGCTTCCACAAGGTGTGAACAGTCTTTAGACATAATTTCAGGCTTTTATTCTGAAAAATGAGCGAGAATGATCACATCGCATCAGTGGATAGCTGGGTGTCCCCAGATTTGTGCATGCGCGAGCCACTGGAGCGAGACCTTTTCTCTCTCTTTGCTATTGAAAAGGCTACCGTCCAGTTGAAATATTATCGATTATTTATTGTAAAAACAACCTGATGATTGATTATAAAAAACGTATGACATGTTTCTACAAACTTTCTGGATACTATTTGGATTTTTCGTCTGCCCGCCGTGACCGGCACGAGCCTGTGGATTACTGAACAAAACGGGCCAACCAAATTGAGGTTTTTGGATATAAACAGAATCTTTATTGAACAAAATAAACATTTATTGTCTAACTGGGAGTCTCGTGAGTGCAAACATCCGAAGATCATCACCACTACTTGCATTCGAAATTACTGTTTTTAGGCCTACATCAGAATCATAACTCTTCCTATCAGGAATTTCGTTACAATCTTCATTTAAAAAAAACAGTCTAATATTGAAACAAGATACAACCTAGCCTCCCTACTTGTTCTGTAGACATGCATTCAGCACTCCACGGGTCAGAACCTGGAATCGGCTGGTACCTCACCATATATTGTCATCGATTTCTCCAGAGTCCTGGAAATAAGGCCTCGTACACAGGGAATTAGACAACAGCCACATAAAACTAAAACAGTCACATCAGGTGAATGTAGCCCATAACACAGTGATCATAACATTTTTCCAATTTCCAAACGTACTATCAAACCAAGTCGTCAGATAAGTATCAACCCCAGAGTTTTCTGCCAAACCGTGAGCCAAGGTGGTCAAACCAGCTGAGGCTTCGGTCACTGATTCGTCCGGAGCTGTGTTATTTGGGATGTAAGTACAACACATGGTCCCGAAAATCACGCATACTCCTCCCTTTTCAGCCAATAACATATCTAATGCAATTCTATTCTGCCAAGCCATCAGGCTGGTTGCTTCAGTCTGTTCTGCCAAACCTTTAATAGCATCTCTGGTATAATTGATAAAGCGCTGTTGAATATAATAAATGTAATTAATCCAGTCCACGTTCTTATTGAGAGTAGACCACCAGGAAATGCTTAACTCTAATCCTGCTACGATCTGATTTCTTGCTTTGAACTCGTCTGGTATCCCCAGTAGAACCTCAACGTTATCAATATATACTCTCTCTTCAAAAGACCCAGATGGAGTACTTATTTTCTCCCGTTTGGCTAACGTCATGTCTTAGTGTTGAATGAGTGTGAAAGGCATTCCCAAATGTACAAGGGAGCATAATCCTGTCCAATCTGCCGGTAAAACCTGGCCCTGACATCATTCCCCCACACAACCTCCAGATCTCAGCCCTGGCCCACTTTACCTTATTCAAACAGCCTGTCAAATTAGACATGGTCTCGTCAGTGGTAATATTCTCTGTCCAATTGCAGGTACTAACTTCCCCTACATATTTCCCAAGAGTACTGTACCGGGCCAAACGGTAATAATCTCCTCCGGTCACTGTAAAGGGAGGAAGTCTTGATTTAAAGGGGAACCTGTGGATATAAATAGTGCAAATCAATGTAATTGTCATTATCTGGCATTCCTGCTTTCGTGAACAGCTTTACCATACTGGCCTAACCTCCTCTACCCGGAACTGTACTAGGGTGTCGACTGAAAACTGGTCATATCCAACATACAATAATCCTAGATCCTCTTTCATTACTTTTTAAAGGGTAAGGCGTATCTTTATGCAATACATCCCTCTCTCCGGATTACAGTCAAAAACTCTCACCTTCACTATACTCCACCTCCTTCCATACTGGGTAAGTAGATTCATATAGCCCTCTCTCTCCCTATGAGCTATGACCTGTCCCCACGACCCACATGGGGACCTGCACCGATATATACCGTAATGGCTCAGAGTCCTAGACTGCCATGTAGTTAAAGACCCCATTTGGTCTATATAAAACTCCATTGAGAGATCCTTCCCAACCTCTACTCCAACTTCCTGTCTACCCAGATCTAGGGATCTCTTATGCTTGTTTGGAACAAAATCCTCATTGTCTAAACCATGGGTCAATTACCACTCTCCGCATACTCAGGTGGGACGTGCTGTATCAGGAATATGGCCCCCACGAGAAGACAGCTCAGACGAACAGCCCTCCGATGAAGCCCCACCCTTTTCCCAGAAAATATATCACCAGCAAGAGGCCAAGACTTCACTTCTATGAACGCTCACAGCTGGGGAAAAATCGGGAATCTTCAATAGTAGTTTGACCCCCGCACCCTAAAAGGTTTGCGGTTCCTCTCCTACGTCTGTGATTGTTCGACAGTGTCAGTGTGTCCTACCCTCCCACAATGTGTGATACGCACCCCAGGAACTCTTTCAGCTATCCTCACCACGAAGGAAGTCACCAGGAGTGCTTGGTATGGTCCCCCCAACAGGCTTCAGGGACCGGATTGAGTGACCTCACCTGTAATGCATAAAATCCTGGACATACAGGCTTGGTTAACAAACAGTTTCTCATATGTTTTATCTGATTCTATCTTTAACTTCTATGCCTATTTGTTAGCTAAATTTTTTAAAATGTATTATTAGTTTATTATCCAATAGGCCACTAAGTGTCCTATCCTAGACCACAAACTTACCCATCCCCCTTTTGATACCTGGCTCTGCCCAGGTAACAACCTTTATCTACCCTAAATAATGACTAGTAATGACTAGTAGGATTAGTAAATTATCCTTATGTTCTGACATTATCATGTATGTCCAATTCTCCCTTGGGCATCCATTAGGGGCGGCAGGGTAGCTTAGTGGTTAGAGTGTTGGAGTAGTAACCAGAAGGTTGCAAGTTCAAACCCCCAAGCTGACAAGGTACAAATCTGTCGTTCTGCCCCTGAACAGGCTACTGTTCCTAGGCTGTCATTGAAAATAAGAATCTGTTCTTAACTGACTTGCCTAGTTAAATAAAGATTTTAAAAAATCAATCCTGTACCAATTCTCTGTCAAGTGTCTTATCTACTTTAAGAAGTATCTGTGCTACTTATATATTCTTAAATATATAAACAGTAATTCCTTTCTCTCCTATCTCTCAAATACCACTAAGCGTCTCACTGACTTTATCTAAAATCATTGATTTTTGACTATATTAGTAATATCAGCTTCCATTCGGGTTCTTTGTCTGAGTCAGATTTTGGACGCCTCCCTTCCATTCTCTTTGTTCTCCTATAACGGTAATCTCCCGTTAGTTCTGACACTTCCTTTGAGGAATTTCTATCCATCCTTACCGTTACTTAGCTATGGTATTTAATCACTTATCTATGCCTTTCTATATTTAATTTTACATTCTATGTGCGTGTATTTCTATGAATCTGCTATTTACCGTTACTTAGTTACTTTAGTTGCTTTTCTGTCTGACTATGTGTGTGTCTCTTTAAAGATAATCAGTATGTATTTCTCCTTTTTGGAAACCACGTCTATAGATGACTTTTGATCGGACATTACATTTCACCAGTAGGATATTCTCCTTGGGACTTTCAACGTTAATATCTCATATCTCACTACTCTAAACTAAGTTAACCTCATCCTTTGATATTAATTTCTTTCAGCATTGTACAGGTTCAATTAGTCTGTTCGCCTAGAATTACCCTGCCTTCTCACCAAGCCAAATTTATCCTCACCTGTTATATATATATATCTTATCTGCTACTTCTTGATAGTCAGACTACTTCCCATATACAGATAGACTCAGGTTAAAACTTTATTTAGGTATATTTTTTTAATTAATGGCTATCCTATTTGTACGGAACAAGCGTCCTAATTCCCCAATGCGTACTATATCTCTCCTTTAATAACCTTCCGGGTGGCAAAACCAGGATTTATTAAGCTCTAGTTTATTTATGGTAGTGCACCTTACCACAGGTCAATTTCAGACCTGTTTCCTTCCTATCGATTTAGGTTAAAACCCAAGGTAGAAACCCATTTTATTTGTTCAGAATATTTAAGCACCGATCATTGATTCAATCCAAACTCCTTTAGAACATGAATCAAAAATATATCCTAAATAATCCCTCCCAAATTCGAGAATAAAGGCTACTGACCTGCTGCCCTGTTCGTTTGGATCTAGTCACCACCCCTGTCTTCTGGGGTGTATACCGGCCTGTTTTTTTTAAACCTCAATTCAGAGGCCAGGTCTTAACTAACGTGCACGATTTTAACGGCGTACGACCTCCAGATGGCAGGGACGGATATTTAGATCCGGCTCGAAGGACCAATTTGTTAAAGGAATTAAATTGCTCTATGTTGTAATACCCAATTAAAATTAAACACTCTGTCGATTCATAAGGATTTGTAAGACCCTTATTCTATAATAATGGACAGAGCCCAGTCTTAAAGTCCAACAGCAGAGTTTATTCACGAGAGTACTGAACACGATACAGGTTACCACAGGTTATAAACTGAAAATGACGTCATTAGTTCCAGTACCAACCCGTGCCATCTCCGTTCCAGTACAAAGGATGTATCTCAAGCCTTCCCACATCTGTCTCCCTACCAATTTAATATAATTTATGACTGAGCCAAGGTTTTCCGGTGTAGATAAGCATTCTAGCCAGTCTGAAGATATCGTTAATTCATTCCTACCCAGGAACAGACCGTCATTGTTCTAATCCTCGATTCATTCACACACATTATATTCAGTACTGGGATCAAGAATTAAAACTCATACATATACAACAACATAATAGTATTCTGATTAGTACATATACAGTAACATAATAGTATTCGGATTAGTACATATACAGTAACATAATAGTATTCTGATTAGTCAGTCCTGATTGTAATGTATACATAATTAGTCATCATTGATAAAAAAAATCCCTTAACCTCTTGAACCTCTGGGGGCAGTATTTCATTTTTGGATGAAAAACGTTCCCGTTTTAAAAAAGAAATTTTGTCACGAAAAGATGCTCGACTACGCATATAATTGACAGCTTTGGAAAGAAAACACTCTGATGTTTCCAAAACTGCAAAGATATTGTCTGTGAGTGCCACAGAACTGATGCTACAGGCGAAACCAAGATGACATTTCAAACAGGAAAGTCCCCAGATTTTGAATGCAATGTGTTCCAATGACTCCTTATATGGCTGTGAATGCGCAAGGAATGAGCCTACACTACACTCGTTTCCCCAAGGTGTCTACAGCATTGTGACGTATTTGTAGGCATATCATTGGAAGATTGACCAGCAGAGACTACATTTACAAGGTGTCCGCCTGGTGTCCTCCGTCAAAATTATTGCGTAATCTCCAGCTGCATGGACGTTTCCATTTGGTTCAGAAGAGAAAGGCAACTGCCACGAATGATTTAGCATCGAATAGATATGTGAAAAACACCTTGAGCATTGATTCTAAACAACGTTTGCCATGTTTCTGTCGATATTATGGAGATAATTCGGAAAAAAGTTTGGCGTTGTAATGACTGAATTTTCGGGGGGTTTTCTTAGCTAAACGTGATGAACAAAACGGAGCGATTTCTACTACACAAATATTTTTTTTTGGAAAAACTGAACATTTGCTATCTAACAGAGTCTCCTCATTGAAAACATCAGAAGTTCTTCAAAGGTAAATTATTTTATTTGAATGCTTTTCTTGTTTTTGTGAAAATGTTGCCTGCTGAATGCTAGGCTTAATGCTATGCTAGCTATCAATACTCTTACACAAATGCTTGTGTAGCTATGGTTGAAAAGCATATTTTGAAAATCTGAGAAGACAGTGTTGTTAACAAAAGGCTAAGCATGTGGGCCAATATATTTATTTCATTTCATTTGCGATTTTCAAAAATAGTTAACGTTGCGTTATGGTAATGAGCTTGAGGCTATAATTACGCTCCCGGATACGGGATTGCTCGTCGCAAGAGGTTATTAACAGGTTGGAAGCAGGGATTGATCTCTGTTCTCAGGTGGAAAGTTGTATGAGACGTACCAGGAAGTGTCACCACGACACCAAGGCTCTGCACAGGAAATCAGACATGTACCAGGAAGTGTTACCACTACACCAACGCTCTGCACAGGAAATCAGACACGTACCAGGAAGTGTCAACACTCCACCAAGGCTCTGCACAGGAAATCAGACACGTACCAGGAAGTGTCACCACTCCACCAAGGCTCTGCACAGGAAATCAGACACGTACCAGGAAGTGTCACCACTCCACCAAGGCTCTGCACAGGAAATCAGACACGTACCAGGAAGTGTCACCACTCCACCAAGGCTCTGCACAGGAAATCAGACACGTACCAGGAAGTGTCACCACTCCACCAAGGCTCTGCACAGGAAATCAGACACGTACCAGGAAGTGTCACCACTCCACCAAGGCTCTGCACAGGAAATCAGACACGTACCAGGAAGTGTCACCACTACACCAAGGCTCTGCACAGGAAATCATCATATTAATGGTTGATGGCAGTTCAGTCTGCTTGTCCACAGACTGCTTTCAGGTACGGACACAAACATTTCATATTTGGTCATTTGGGCGAAGTGTCTGTTTAAAACAGGGCTGGAAGAAAATGCTGCTCTCCGGGAGGGTTGGCCAGCCCGAACTGTTTCCCAGGTGTTTGAATATTTTCTTGTTATAAATATTAATTTTAAAAAATCATCCATCCTTCAAGAAACATTTAATGATGTTACATGCCTCCTAACGGAGGGAGGTGCAGGAATCAGGAACACCTTACCACTGCTACACCTGGTTATCAGCAGAGTCCCAACATCTTACCACTGCTACACCTGGATATCAGCAGAGTCCGAACAGCTGTCCCAACACCTTACCACTGTTACACCTGACTATCAGCAGAGTCCCAACACCTTACCACTGTTACACCTGACTATCAGCAGAGTCCCAACACCTTACCACTGCTACACCTGGCTATCAGCAGAGTCCCAACACCTTACCACTGTTACACCTGACTATCTGCAGAGTCCCAACACCTTACCACTGCTACACCTGGCTATCAGCAGAGTCCCAACACCTTACCACTGCTACACCTGGCTATCAGCAGAGTCCCAACACCTTACCACTGTTACACCTGACTATCAGCAGAGTCCCAACACCTTACCACTGCTACACCTGGCTATCAGCAGTGTCCCAACACCTTACCACTGCTACACCTGGCTTTCAGCAGAGCCTTGTCTGGCAGCGAAACAGGTCTTTCAGCCTCATTTACTGCCTTTAAAAACATATCTGATATGGCTTAAACAAATGTGGTTTCTAATGACAATTGAGATGTACAATCTATGGCATAAGGGGACCACAAGCGGATAAGAGGCAATCTGTAATTTTGCTTAAGACATTAATGAGCGAGCGGACGGACGTAGTCACTATAACTATTTGGTTAGCATTTTTTAAATGTACAGCGACAGAATTCATAATGTGGGCCGTTCTTACAGTGTTCTCCCTGCACACCTATTCAGAACAGTAGGATAAATAACGGGGGCATATAAGCAGACAATGAAAGCTCTTACAATATTCAATGATTACATTTCTCTAAAACAGGTTACATGCTACATGTGCACCACCAAGTCAGAACAGTAGGTGTAATTAAGAGGGGTAAAAATACTGAATTATTAGGGTGAGGCACATGGGCTACTAACATCTTACTACACAACATACACTTAGTATTACTTTCTTAGCTACGGTATACATATCTCCCTGGCATATTACAATATTTATGCAGCAGCATAGAAAACAGTTTTGGACTCAACTTGTTGTGCTGTGCTCACTTGAACAGGAAGTTGGCACGGCCGTTGGCACGGTCCTTCGTGGGAAAATTTTGTCATCAAAGCCTGGAATTTTCTGGATTTATGGTGCTTTCAAAACAACTGGAACTCGGAAAAAACAAGGTCAAATCATGATGAGGTCATTGAGCTTCAGGTCGTTTCTCTAGAAAGAGGATTTACAATTCCGAGTTGGATGACCGTTCAACACGTGTTGTTAAATTTCCAACTTGTTGTGTTTATGTCCAATGGCCGATGAGCACCGATATGTTTTGTCTATTATTTCTCATCATATGATTTGCCAGTAGATTTTCGACTTGATTCATGATGATGACTGTCTAGCTTGCTAGCTAAGATTTTGAAGGTATGATGTTGACATGATCAGTCCAATCAAAGCTACTGCACATATGTGATTTGACGTCATTTTATCTGTGGCCAATGACTTTGAGCCTTCTTGGATGGGCATTTCTAATGTAACTCTATGGCAACACCCAAGGGGCTAGAATTCTCTAGGTCTCCCCTTAGACTTGGAGGTGACGTAGTTTCCCCATGGGTGACAGAACACTGAGTCAATCAAGGCGCAACGCTTGTATTTTCTGCTGGCTTGCCCCACCACCACTAAAAAGCACTGAGCTGGGCTGAAACACCTGCTTTTTTTTTAGTTGCCTTACTCAAGAAATCAAAAAAGCAACAATGTTTCTATAGAGCTTTATTAATTCAATGATATATATATTATAAAAAATTACATTGTTTGCAAACGGATATGTGTCACATATTAATGCCAAAATAACATGCAAAACAAGCAAGCCACCATTTTTGGGTGGGATTTGATTTATGTTGGTAAAGATTTGGGGCTCATAACAGCTCCACCCTGAATCACTGCACCCATAAGAGACTCGTTGAGAGCCCTGCAATAATGAGGCTGGTCGACCCCACAATCTTGAGTGTTGGGCCAAGAGCTCTGACATACAGAAACCAACAGAGGTCTCATAGAGTAAACCTATTAATGCTTTGTCATGGCTGGTTCCACCACAACTGACTCAATGTGTCGAACCAACACATATCTAGTAGATGAGGTGGCCAACTAGTCAGAGTCCTCTGTGTTCTCCTACGAGAACCAAGAACAGTTGGTTCTTAGAATAGAGGATGAGGAGAGACTTTGTTCGGAACAGACAAGATGTGGTGAATTAGGTGCAGAGTAATGTGAAAACAGCCATTTACACAACCAGAGTAACACGAGATGTGGACAGCTGTGGTGAATTAGGTACAGAGTTATGTGAAAACAGCCATTTACACAACCAGAGTAACACGATTGTACACACCTATCATTTAAAGTAATGCTACTACATATTTTTCATACCAAACACCCTGGATAGAGAGGTTTACACACTAGAGAGATATTCATACCAAACACCCTGGATAGAGAGGTTTACACACTAGAGAGATATTCATACCAAACACCCTGGATAGAGAGGTTTACACACTAGAGAGATATTCATACCAAACACCCTGGATAGAGAGGTTTACACACTAGAGAGATATTCATACCAAACACCCTGGATAGAGAGGTTTACACACTAGAGAGATATTCATACCAAACACCCTGGATAGAGAGGTTAACCTTCTACTTTGATGCTCCAGTGTGTCTTACTGAACTATTAGAGTGAAACGTCATGTTGTGTTTGACATGTTGTGAGAGACACTGAGTCACCATCATACCAAATATGAATCCCTGGATAGATGGGCTCAGTGAATGTGGAGGTGAATGTGTTCAGGTGGGTCAGTGTGTCAGAGGAGGCTCTATAGAAGGACAGAGTGCCGGCTGGCCAGTCCAGATACACTCCTACTCTGTGGGAGCTGGAGGAGGGGACGTCTATGGTAGTGGGATTATTATTGTGCCAGGCAATGTAACTGTTGTCAGAGCAGTTCAGAATCCAGGACTTGTCATTAAATCCAAGACAACAGTCCTGAACCCCTCCTCTCCTGTTGATTCCTTTATATGTCACTCCTATATCAGCCCTTCTCCCACTCCACTCTACCTCCCAGTAACAGCGCCCAGTCAGACCCTCTCTACACAGCACCTGTCCACAGTCCTCAAATCTCTCTGGGTGATCAGGATACAGCTGCTTCTCTCTCCTACATGTCACCTTTCTGTTCTCCTCAGACAGAGAGAGGAGTCTGTTTACTGTGTTTGGGTCCAGTGTGAGATCACAGACATCTGATGGATGAAACCAGACACAATATTAGAAATCATCATCATTCACATTAGAATGTTAACTAACTTTTCACTAATTCATTTAATGTAGATGTTTCTAGTTATCAAAAGGAGAAGTTAATGTAACTTGAGACTTGTTGAATGATCATATATTATACTGCATGGTAATATAAAACACACTTATTCCCATTAATTACACACACACACGCACATTCACACACACGCACACACACACACACACACAGTCAAATCACCTCTTTGTAAACTTTGGTGTCCCTGATTTCTGCTTCTGTAGAACTACAGCTGATATTTAATATGACCAAGTCAGTAATGATGGTGGTCTTTGACTTTGACTTAACTTGAATTAAGACTTATTCTTAGTCATATTCTTCACTGCAGTCAACACTCACATTTTCTAAGCCCAGGTTTCATTGTGTACTCTCCACCATGTTCCACACTGTAGCGGTAAGCAGAAGAACAGACAGTCATTGAGGGATACACCTGAACTCTCACACACACACACACACACGTGAGTGTTTGTGTGTGTCCTGTGTTTGTCCAGTGTGTGAATCCAGTGTGTGTCCAGAATGTGTGTGTCCAGAGTGTGTTTGTGTGTCATTGAGAGATTTACACTGGACATACACACACTGGACACGAACACACTGAACTCACACACACACACACACACACACACACACACACACACACACACACAGCACATAACTTTGTGCAAGTGGTCGTAAGAATGTTTGTCTTAACTAGCCTGATGAGTCATACATGTCTGATATGAACATTGACATAAACCCTCTACATACTTGAGTTTCTCCAGTCTGCAGTGTGGATCCTCCAGTCCAGCAGAGAGCAGTCTGACTCCTGAGTCTCCTGGGTGATTGTAGCTCAGGTCCAGCTCTCTCAGGTGTGAGGGGTTTGACCTCAGAGCTGTGACCAGAGAAGCACAGCCTTCCTCTGTGACTAGACAGCCTGACAGCCTGCAAAGAGTAAAATCATATTAAAACCACACTGCTATTCTTTGGTGGTTAAAATAGTTTCAGTCTCCTGAAACCTGCCATATCTATTCATAAATGAATGAATGTATAATTTGTATAAGTGATCATAATATTACATGAAGAGTACAAATATTTGAGTAGAGTGTATAGTATACTGAGATCTATTAATTAATGAATGTATCATTATTAGAAATGACAAATTATTAAAGTATTGCCTGCTGATATAAACATGTATACACAAATGTTTGAGTAGACTGACCAGACCAGTTTAAAAAGCAGTATCAGTCAGAAGACAGACAGTGAGGTATCAGATTTAGATTGTATTGAGTATACAGTCCACACCATATCTATTTAGACAGTGAGGTACCAGATTTAGATTGTATTGAGTATACAGTCCACACCATATCTATTTAGACAGTGAGGTATCAGATTTAGATTGTATTGAGTATACAGTCCACACCATATCTATTTAGACAGTGAGGTATCAGATTTAGATTGTATTGAGTATACAGTCCACACCATATCTATTTAGACAGTGAGGTATCAGATTTAGATTGTTTTAAGTATACAGTCCACAACATATCTATTTTGACACTGAAGCTAACATTTTAAATATGGCTATATATCCAACATTTTAGGTTTAAGATCAAATTTTTAATTTGAGGTGACAGTATATAATGTCATCTTTTATTTGAGGATATTTTAATACATATCTGTTTCACGGTTTAGAAAAATTAAAGCTCTTCATGTATCTTGTCCCCCTATTTGAAGAAGTCATAAGTATTCTGACCAATTCACTTATAGTTTATTAAAGTAGTCAAAACTTTAGTATTTGGTCCCATATTCTTTGAACACAATGACTACATCAAGCCTGTGACTGCCATGATTGAGAAAGATCATGAATGAATCATGAATAATAATGAGTGAGAGAGTTACAGAGGCTACAACAAAACATGTTAACCTCTCACCATTACCAATAACAGAGACTACAACAAAACATGCTAACCTCTCACCATTACCAATAACAGAGGCTACAACAAAACATGCCAACCTCTCACCATTACCAATAACAGAGACTACAACAAAACATGTTAACCTCTCACCATTACCAATAACAGAGGCTACAACAAAACATGCTAATCTCGCACCATTACCAATAACAGAGACTACAACAAAACATGCTAAACTGTCACCATTACCAATAACAGAGGCTACAACAAAACATGCTAACCTCTCACCATTACCAATAACAGAGGAGAATAGCATTTAAAAAAACATCTTTCTGCCTCTATAACTTTGTTTTTCATCTTTATTCACTATTAATTTCTAAACAGTAACACAGGCATGTAGTGTGGACTATGATTGCCTGGTAAACACATGTGAATCTGGTGAACAGTTATCACTTGTTTACCAACTACAGGAATACTGACCTCAGAGTCTCCAGTTTACAGTGGGGATTCCCCAGTCCAGCAGAGAGCAGGTCCACTCCTGAATCCTTCAGGTCATTGTTACTCAGATCCAGCTCTCTCAGGTGTGAGGGGTTTGACCTCAGAGCTGAGACCAGAGAAGCACAGCCTTCCTCTGTGACTAGACAGCCTGACAGCCTGCAAAGAGTCAAATCATATTAAAATTACACTGCTATTCTTTGGTGGTGAAAATAGTGGCAGTATATTTTTTCAACATATTCAGATATATCAGTGTCCAGAAACCTTCCATATCTATTCATAACCAGGTAGGCAAGTTCAGAACAAGTTCTCATTTACAACTGCAGTTTAAATATTGCGACCTGGTCAAGATAAAGCAAAGCAGTTCGACACATACAACGACACAGAGTTACACATGGAGTAAAACAAACATACAGTCAATAATACAGTATAAACAAGTCTATATAAGATGTGAGCAAATAAGGTGAGATAAGGGAGGTAAAGGCAAAAAAAAAGGCCATGGTGGAGAAGTAAATACAATATAGCAAGTAAAACACTGGAATGGTAGATTTGCATTGGAAGAATGTGCAAAGTAGAAATAAAAATAATGGGGTGCAAAGGAGCAAAATAAATAAATAAACTAAATAAATTCAGTAGGGAAAGAGGTAGTTGTGTGGGCTAAATTATAGGTGGGCTATGTACAGGTGTAGTAATCTGTGAGCTGCTCTGACAGCTGGTGCTTAAAGCTAGTGAGGGAGTTAAGTGTTTAAAGTTTCAGTGATTTTTGTAGTTCGTTCCAGTCATTGGCAGCAGAGAACTGGAAGGAGAGGCGGCCAAAGGAAGAATTGGTTTTGGGGGTGACCAGAGAGATATACCTGCTGGAGCGCGTGCTACAGGTGGGTGATGCTATGGTGACCAGCGAGCTGAGATAAGGGGGGACTTTACCTAACAGGGTCTTGTAGATGACATGGAGCGAGTGGGTTTGGCGACGAGTATGAAGCGAGGGCCAGCCAACGAGAGCGTACAGGTCGCAATGGTGGGTAGTATATTGGGCTTTGGTGACAAAACGGATGGCACTGTGATAGACTGCATCCAATTTGTTGAGTAGGGTATTGGAGGCTATTTTGTAACTGACATCGCCGAAGTCGAGGATTGGTAGGATGGTCAGTTTAACAAGCGTATGTTTGGCAGCATGAGTGAAGGATGCATTGTTCCGAAATAGGAAGCCAATTCTAGATTTAACTTTGGATTGGAGATGTTTGATGTGGGTCTGGACGGAGAGTTTATAGTCTAACCAGACACCTAGGTATTTGTAGTTGTCCACGTATTCTAAGTCAGAGCTGTCCAGAGTAGTGATGTTGGACAGGCGAGCAGGTGCAGGCAGCGATCGGTTGAAGAGCATGCATTTAGTTTTACTTGTATTTAAGAGCAATTGGAGGCCACGGAAGCAGAGTTCTATGGCATTGAAGCTTGCCTGGAGGGTTGTTAACACAGTGTCCAAAGAAGGGCCAGAAGTATACAGAATGGTGTCGTCTGCGCAGAGGTGGATCAGAGACTCACCAGCAGCAAGAGCGACATCATTGATGTATACAGAGAAGAGAGTCGGTCCAAGAATTGAACCCTGTGGCACCCCCATAGAGACTGCCAGAGGTCCGGACAGCAGACCCTCCGATTTGACAAACTGAACTCTATCAGAGAAGTAGTTGGTGAACCAGGCGAGGCAATCATTTGAGAAACCAAGGATATCGAGTCTGCCGATGAGGATGTGGTGATTGACAGAGTCGAAAGCCTTGGCCAGATCAATGAATACGGCTGCACAGTAATGTTTCTTATTGATGGCGGTTAAGATATCGTTTAGGACCTTGAGCGTGGCTGAGGTGCACCCATGACCAGCTCTGAAACCAGATTGCATAGCAGAGAGGGTATGGTGAGATTCGAAGTGGTCGGTAATCTGTTTGTTGACTTGGCTTTCGAAGACCTTAGAAAGGCAGGGTAGGATAGATATAGGTCTGTAGCAGTTTGGGTCAAGAGTGTCCCCCCATTTGAAGAGGGGGATGACCGCAGCTGCTCTCCAATCTTTGAGAATCTCAGACGACACGAAAGAGAGGTTGAACAGGCTAGTAATAGGGGTGGCAACAATTTCGGCAGATAATTTTAGAAAGAAAGGGTACAGATTGTCTAGCCTGGCTGATTTGTAGGGGTCCAGATTTTGCAGCTCTTTCAGAACATCAGCTGACTGGATTTGGGAGAAGGAGAAATGGGGAAGGCTTGGGCGAATTGCTGTGGGGGGGTGCAGTGCTGTTGACCGTGGTAGGGTTAGCCAGGTGGAAAGCATTGCCAGCTATAGAAAAATGATTGTTGAAATTCTCAATTATAGTGGATTTATCAGTGGTGACAGTGTTTCCCATATTCAGTGCAGTGGGCAGCTGGGAGGAGGTGTTCTTATTCTCCATGGACTTTAAAGTGTCCCAGAACTTTTTGAGTTGGTGTTGCAAGAAGCAAATTTCTGCTTGAAAAAGCTAGCCTTGGCTTTTCTAACTGCCTGTGTGTAATGGTTTCTAGCTTCCCTGAAAAGCTGCATACCACTGGGGCTGTTCGATGCTAATGCATTAAGGAGACACACACATAGTCAGACAGGAGAGCAACTAAAGTAACTGAGTAACGGTAAATAGCATATTCTCACATAGGTAAAAAAATAGAAAGGCATAGATAAGTGATTAAATACCATAGCTACTAGTAACGGTAAGGATTTAACTAACTATTCCTAATATCTGATAGAGAAGAGCGGGATTAACTTCTTGGATATAGGGGGCGCTATTTTAATTTTTGGATGAAAAAAGTTCCCGTTTTAAACAAGATATTTTGTCACGAAAAGATGCTCGACTATGCATATAATTGACAGCTTTGGAAAGAAAACACTGTTTGCAAATATACACACATAAAACATTTGTTAGGACTATCTGTTTTACTGCAAAGGTATTTTAACGGGGCTTGCACACATATGGAACTTTATGAGTTTTTATTTTATGAGTTTTAATTATACAAGTGATTTTTTATTTATTTTAAGGATAAAGGGTTCTTTAATATGTTTAATGTAGTATGGAACATGACTATAAAAGGGTGGTATGACCTTTGACCTTATCATGGCTATCTCTTGGGGTCTGATCAGCCTCAGGGGAGAGCCATTTGTATAATGAATTTGTGGTCATTTGGGTTACTAGTTTTAAGGTAAATTAATTATAATGGAGTTATAGTTTTGGGATATAATTATAGTTTGAACCACAGATGAGAAAGTGGTTCAGGATTCTGTTTTACAACATTAGCTGTGAAGATTTTGAATTGGCTATTATTGATTTGGTATTACAACAGGAAAAAAATCATATTTATCATTGAGAATATATAGCGGGAGATAAGATACATTGAGGTTTGGATAGGAGATATATTAACCTGTAGTGACGCCCAGCCCGTGAACGGGACCGTTATCATCATCTAACACTAATTAGCATAACGCAACGGACATAAATCTTCCTAGAAAATATTCCTATTCATGAAAATCACAAGTGAAATATATTGGAACACAGCTTAGCCTTTTGTGAATCACCCTGTCGTCTCAGATTTTCAAAATATGCTTTACAGCCAACGCTAGACAAGCATTTGTGTACGTTTATCATAGCCTAGCATAGCATTATGCCTTGCTAGCAGCAGGCAAACTTGTCACGGAAATCAAAAAAGCAATCAAATTAAATAAATTTACCTTTGATGAACTTCGGATGTTTTCACTCACGAGACTCCCAGGTAGACAGCCAAATTTCATTTTTTCCCCCAAATATTATTTTTGTAGGCGAAATAGCTCCGTTTGTTCTTCACGTTTGGCTCAGAAATCGCCCGGAAATTGCGGTCACCACAACGTCGAAAAATATTCCAAATTAGCTCCATAATATCGACAGAAACATGGCAAACGTTGTTTAGAATCCATCCTCAAGGTGTTTTTCTAATATCTATTCGATAATATATCCGTCGGGACAATTCCTTTTTCTCTAGGACCGATTGGAGTAATGGCTACCTCTGCACTTTACGCGAGAATCTCTCTTGGAGCCACCATGGGACCACTTACGCAAAGTGCCCCCATACGGCTATTCTTCAACAGAAATGCGTACAACTACGTCACAATGCTGTAGACACCTTGGGGAATACGTACAGTGCCTTGCGAAAGTATTCGGCCCCCTTGAACTTTGCGACCTTTTGCCACATTTCAGGCTTCAAACATAAAGATATAAAACTGTATTTTTTTGTGAAGAATCAACAACAAGTGGGACACAATCATGAAGTGGAACGACATTTATTGGATATTTCAAACTTTTTTAACAAATCAAAAAATGAAAAATTGGGCGTCTCAGGTGTTTTCTATCCAAAGCTGTCATTTATATATTTATTTATTATTATATTATATTATATATTCTAGCATCTTTTCCTGACAAAATATCCCGTTTAAAACAGGAACGTTTTTTTTCCAAAAATGAAAATACTGCCCCCTAACACCAAGAGGTTAAGCCAATAGGGCAGGAAATTACATAGAAAAATAAGTTTAAGTTCTTAGGTGTGATATATTACTGTAGATAAGGTATTCCACACTATGCAACATTTATTAAATTATTGATGAAACTGATTTTAAGGTTAATTCATGTTATTTTCAGATAAAATACTGTGGATCCCTGAAGGAAAGAGCTTATTGATTTGATATATTTAGCATTTGTTTTGGCTTTGTTTGACTATTAGGAGTTTTTTTTAAATAGTATTAAATTTAACAGGAATATATGACATCTGTGATGATTTAGAATTATTGTTAGGATGAAGATAGATTGATTAAGGAAAAGTCAAACAATGAGACACTTAGTGGTATTTGAGAGATAGGAGAGAAAAGGGTTACTGTTTAAATCGGTAAATATATATATTTAAGAACATATATAAGTAGCACAGATACTTCTTAAAGTAGATAAGGCACTTGACAGAGAATTGGTACAGGATTGATATGAATGGACGCCCAAGGGAGAATTGGACATGTGGAGAATGAAAGGGGCGCTCCTACATGATGATGTCAGACACAAGGATAATTTACTAATCTTACCTAAGTCATTGTTTAGAGTAGGTTGTTACCTGCGAAGAGCCAGGAATCAAAGGGGGGATGGGTAAATTGTGTTCTAGGATAGGATGTGGCCTACTGGATAATAAACATTTTTTTATTTTTTTGCTAAGAAGTAGGTATAGAAGTTAAAGATATAATCAGATAGAACAAATTTGAAACTGTTTGTTAAAACTTCTTAGAGATAGGGGGCAGCATTTCCACTTTTGGATACATAGCGTGCACAATTTCAACTGCCTGGTACTCATGCCAGGAATATATTATATGCATATGATTAGTAGGTGTGGATAGAAAACACTCTGAAGTTTCTAAAACTGGTTCAATCATGTCTGTGACTATAACAGAACTTATGTAGCAGGCAAAACCCAGAGGAAAAACTGTTCAGAATAATTTTTAGTTTTTTTCCTCTGACCGTTCCCTCAGTTGTCTTTGCCAAGGGAAATTTGATAGCGGCGACTTTTGAAATGTTTTGTAGTGATGTTGTGTTTTGGAAAGCTGTTTTTTTCCGGATCAAACCTGCTTTATAAATGGACATTTTGGGTATACATGGGCGGAATTAATCGAAAAAAAAAGACCAATTGTGATGTTTATGGGACATATTGGAGTACCAACAAAGAAGCTCGTCAAAGGTAACGCATGTTTTATATTTTATTTCAGCGTTGTGTAGCGCCTGCTACGCTAGTTATTTTGTTTACAACTGGTTCAGGGGGGTGCATGCTATCAGATAATAGCTTCTCATGCTTTTGCAGAAAAGCATTTTTTAAATCTGACATGTTGGCTGGATTCACAACGAGTGTAGCTTTAATTGAGTACCCTGCATTTGTGATTTAATGAAAGTTTGAGTTTTAACGCGTTTTATTTGAATCTGGCTGTTACGAATCCCTTTTTGGCCCGACAGTCTAGGGGGGATGGTAATGAGACGCGTAACATAACTCATGTAAATTATAATTGCGACAAAGTAAAAGTGTGAACGTAATAACCAGGACAACTGAAATAATACCGTCAAACTCAGGGTTTATTGTAAAACACACGGTAATGGGGGGGGGGGGGGGCAGGAAAAGGGGCTGAGCTGGACCCAAGGAAAGAAACAAATATGCAAAAACACCCCTAAGTTAGACTAGCCTGTTTCAACAACAGCTAACTAACTAACCAAAAATACAGTGGGTGGTCCACCCAGTTCTAACTAGTGTTTTTAACAAAGTTTACCTACGGGTAGTGTATGCCCATGGGCGACTTGTCTTGGTTTCCCCTTTTCCCACCAGCAAACACCATAAGCAAAAACAATACTCACAGGAGATGACAAAGTGATATGGAGGTGCTCAAACAAAAGAGAGGTTAATACGCAAAGAGAGAGATCTACATACATGGCATTTACAAAGAGATTGTGCTACTGAAATCTATAAAGAATAGAGATCTACCAACATGGCATTACAAAGAGATTGTGCTACTGAAATCTATAAAGAATAGAGATCTACCAACATGGCATTACAAAGAGATTGTGCTACTGAAATCTATAAAGAATAGCGATCTACCAACATGGCATTACAAAGAGATTGTGCTCTAGAGCAAACAAATGATAGGGTTTTTAAACCAAGGGAAAGGAACTGTGATAGGGTAGGAAACAGGAGGAGGTGTGTCTTCTGATTGATGGGTTGATTGTTGACTGATTGGGGAGTAATGATTTTCACCTGTGAGGGGAGAAGGAGAGAAAAGAAACACACACAGGATACACACAGACACAGGATACCTGTATCCGTAACACTGGCGCTCTGCATTTCCCGAGGCTATTGGCCACTTGAGACGCTAGCGTCACACTATCCCCAAGAGGTTATTAACCAAACCTGTATGTCCAAGATTTTATGCACTACAGGTGAATTACAGGTGAAGTCACTCAACCCAGTCCCTGAGGCAGGCCTGTTGGAGGAACCATACCAAGGACTCCTGGTGACAGCTAGCTGAAAGAGCTACCCGGATTCATATCACATTGTGGGATGGTAAGACACATTGACACTGTCGAACAATAACAGTGTTCTGGAATTAACAGAATTCCGGGGGCTTGAATGAAGTAATCCTCCCTGTCCTATCACCCCTGTTTTCTCTTGAATGAAGATTCCCTTTTCCTGTCATTCCATCCCTGTGTTTGTTCATAGAAGTGAAAGTGTGTCTGGCTCTTGCTGATGATGTGTTATCTGGAAGAGGGTGGGGCTTTATAGGTGGGCTGGCCATCCTGAGCTGTCTGGTTGTGGGAGCCATATTCCTGATACACCATGAACCCCGAGAAGGCCAGAGGGTAATATTGACAGGTAGTTAGACAATGAGGATGTAGTATTAACCAAGCATAAGAGATCACTTGATCTGGATAAACAGGAAGTGAGAGTGAGACTGGGAACGATGTCTCATTGGAGTTCTATGTAGACCAAATGGGATTCTAAATCTGACTCCTTGGCAGTTCAGGACTAAGAGCAGCTATTATGGAAGACATCTATGCAAGTCGCTGTGTAGTTCATGGAAACAGGTTATAGCTCACATCATGTGAGAAGGCTACATAAATCTACATACCCAGCATGGAAGAAGATGGAGTGTAGTGAAAGTAAGGGTTTCAGTTGATAATCTAGTGCATTCTGGGTAGAAAACATTAGAGCAGATAATTGCTCTATAGTCAGCAAAATACGAGTCCCCCTGACAAAGCAGATACTGACTGTGGAGTTGTCCAGAGCCAAGAGCCGGTGTGGATAGTTCAGATGAAAGATCTTAAGGAAGTAATAGAGATGGAAACTGGTTATGGGGATTCTAACCGCTGGTTAGAGTGAATTCAATATACGGCCAGATCAATAGCTAAAGAAGAATGCTATGTTTGTGCCACAGCAAACCTCAGTTGACAACCATCCCTTTTCCATTAAAGGGAATTAATTCACCTAGGGGAACGGCCTGTATGGTAAAGCTATTCATGGAAGCAGGAAAGACAGATAATAACAGTTGTATGGATTTGAACTCATATATCCACAAGTTCCTCTGAAATCTAAGCTTCCTCCTTTCACAGAGGCAAGGGGTGACTGTTTACTGTTTGATTCAGTATAGTACTTCTGGGAAATATGTGGGGGAAATCAGTACCTGCAATGTGACAGAGAATATTACTACTGATGGGGTGATGAGTAATCTGGCAGACTGGTTGAGTTCTGGGGATTTCAGGAAGATAAGGAGGCCCAGGGCTGATATCTGGTGGTTGTGTGGGGGAATGACGTTATGGCCGATTTTACCTGCTAATTGGACAGGGTTATGTGCACTGGTACATTTGAGAATGCTTTTCACACTCATTCAACACCATGACATGAAGTTGACTAAACGGGAGAAAAGAAGTACTCCGTCTGGGGGTTTTGATGATAGGGTTTGTATTAATAACATTGTGGTTCCACGGGGGGGCAGATGAGATCAAAGCTATAAATTAGATCCTGGCAGGATTAGAGTCAAGTATTTTTTTGGTGGTCCACTCTCAATGAGAACGTGGATTGGATCAATTATATCTATTAAAATCCACAGCGCTTCACCAATTAAATCAGATATATAATGAATGGCTTGGCAGAATAGAATAGTCTTGGATATGTTTACTGGCTGAAAATGGTGGGAGTGTATGGAGGTAGTTTGGATACCAATGACACAGCTCCAGATGGATCAGTTGCCTATGTTTGGCTGGTTTACACACCCTGGCTCACGAGTTGGCAGTGAACTCAGGGGTGGATACTTCTCTGACTAATTGGGTTGACAGTGTGTTTGGAAGACGGAAAAATGTTATGATTACTGTGTTATGGGCTTCCTTCACCTGTGTGACTGTTAGTTTTGTGTGGATGTGTTTGATTACGTGTATGAAAGTTATCATTTCCAGGACTCTGGAGAAATCAATGACACTTCAGATGGTGATATATGGACTAATCCTAAGCTCTGACCAGTGGAATACAACACTTCAGATGGTGATATATGGACCAATCTGGTAAGCTCTGACCAGTGGAATACAAAATACATGTCTTGGACGTAATAGAAGAATCTGGATCCTTTCACTCGCGGGGAGACCATATTTGATGTTTAGGAAATTTAGGAATGTAGATGTAGGGAATTTAGATGTTTTCTTGTTTCAATGTATAGAATGTTTTTTCATGAAGATTGTAACGGAAAATCCTGATAAGTAGAGTTAAGATTCTGATGTAGGTTAGAACAGTCATTGAAGTTGATTATGTACATACATGTATTGGTTGTCTTATTCCTAGGATATCATTGAAGTTTCCTTTTAGTGTTTAATGATGGTAAGAATTGTTTAGTCATTTTCAAGGTGGATTGTTGAAATTATTATGGATAAATGAAGAAACAATATCCCCATTTTAAATAGAATTGTAACTAGGTAAACTTATACTCGGTTTTATTATATCTGATTAACAATATGAGTTCATAAGGTGGGATTGTGTGACACGGACACAAAGTAATTAAAGTTAATGAACACTATTCCAACTAGGCAGAAAGGAATGGGTTGTGGATTAAGTAAGCAGATCTGGTAATTAACCTATGGTTGAACTGACGAAACTGAGCTCTGGGGTGTTTTAGGTAAGACAGTGAGTGAATTCCTAGGTTTTCTGTTAATTAGAACTGTCAGCTAAGTGGTGATCGATAATGGTGAGGAGTCAAGAGTTAATTCAGTTATGTTGTGTGACCTGTGAGTATGTGAGTGAGTTGGAATTAACTTTTAAACTCACTAAATTCTAGGTCGGGAGGAGGGGATTAATTCTAGAAGCAATGAAAGTATGTCATGTTATTGTATATAAACTGTTGCTCGTGGTAACGTGGCAGCGCACTCCGAGAATAAATACTTTTATCTATTATTGATAAGACTGGTCTCCGTCTATTTTATGCAAACAAGAATCTTACAAATTCTAATGTTAACATGCATGAAACCAAGGCTATTACGGTTACAGAAGTCATCAAAAGAGAGCGCCTGGGGAATAGGAGTGGAGCTAGGCACTGCAGGGCCTGGATTCACCTCTACATCACCAGAGGAAAAGAGGAGGAGTAGGATAAGGGTGCGGCTAAAAGCAATAAGAATTGGTCGTCTAGAACGTCTGGAACAGAGAGTAAAAGGAGGTTTCTGGGGGCGATATATATATAAGGTATAATGTACAGACAAAGGTATGGTAGGATGTGAATACAGTGGAGGTAAACCTAGGTATTGAGTGATGATGAGAGAGATATTGTCTCTAGAAACATCATAGAAACCAGGAGATGTCATCGCATGTGGGGGCGGTGGAACTAATAGGTTGGATAAGGTATAGTGAGCAGAACTAGAGGCTCTACAGTGAAATAAGCCAATAAACACTAACCAGAACAGCAATGGACAAGGCATATTGACATTAAGGAGAGGCATGCTTAGTCGAGTGATCAAAAGGGTCCAGTGAGTAGTGAGGTTTGTTGGGGTCACGGCGATTCAGACAGCTAGCCGGGCCATCGGTAGCAAGCTAGCACAGGATGGAGGTCTGTTTTTAGCCTCGTGTGTTTCAGTCGGTAGGATTAGTGGGGTTCCGTGTGGTAGAGGGGATCAATCCAATTCGCAAAAACAAAAAAACAAAAATAGAGATGGTTATATGGCCCCAAAAATAAAAAAAAATGTCTGATAGGTCTATTCAGATAGCAGCCGATAAGACAGCGGACCGAAGATGGGCGTTCAGGTAACGTCGCGACGTCGCGACGGGGGAGCCAGCCGGATAACTCCCTCTGGTAGATAACGTCGGTAGTCCAGTTGTGAAGGCCCGGTGGGGTTCCGCGTTGGCAGTAAAATGGGTCCGGATAGGTGATTGTAGCCCAGGAGTGACTGATGGAACTCTTCAGCTGGCTAGCTCCGGAGTAATTGATGTTTGCTCCGGAATCAACGTAAGCCGATATTCACGCGGATAGCAGCTAGCTAGCTGCGAGATCCAGGTATAAATGTCCAGAGCTTGCGGTTGAAATCCGGGGACATGGAGAGAAAAATAGGCCCGGTATGTTCCGGTCCGAGCCGCGCTGTACAAAACTGGTGATAGATGTTCGAGCTAAAGGATGGCTGATTACCACAAACCGTGGTTAGCTGAATACTAACGATTAGCCAGTAAAGAAGCTAACTAGCTTCTAGTTAGCTTCTGGTTGGCTTCTGGCTAGCTTCTGGTTAGGTTCTGGCTAGTGTCTGGTTAGCTTCTATGGAGGATAGCATATTTGAGGTAAATAATACTTTCTTTTTTTAATATAAATTGGTGAGGCGGGTTGCAGGAGAGTGTTTTGAAGATGAGCTTATGGAAAAAAAAAAATATATATATATATATATAAAAGAAGAAAGTTGTAAATATATATATATATATATATATATATATATATACATGCATACATACACGGGACACGACTAGGTGAGGACAAAAGACGTCTGACTGCTATGCCATCTTGGTGACATACAATATACATGGTGTGGACTATGATTGCCTGGTAAACACATGTGAATCTGGTGAACAGTTATCACTTGTTGACCAACTACAGGAATACTGACCTCAGAGTCTCCAGTTTACAGTGTGGATTCCCCAGTCCAGCAGAGAGGAGATACACTCCTGAATCCTTCAGGTCATTGTTACTCAGATCCAGATCTATCAGGTGTGAGGGGTTTGACTCCAGAGCTGAGACCAGAGAAGCACAGCCTTCCTTTGTGACTAGACAGCCTGACAGCCTGCAAAGAGTCAAATCATATTAAAATCACACTGCTATTCTTTGGTGGTGAAAATAGTGGCTGTATATTCAACATATTCTGACACCTTCCATATCTATTCGTAAATCAATGTATCATCATTAAAAATGACAAATGATCAAAGTATTGCCTGCAGATAGAAACATGTATAGTACAAATATTTGAGTAGACTGACCAGACCAGTTTAAAAGCAGTATCAGTCAGAAGACATAGAGTGAGGTATCAGATTTAGATTGTATTGAGTAAACAGTTCACAACATATCTATTTAGACAGTGAGGTATCATATTTAGATTGTATTGAGTATACAGTCCACACCATATCTATTTAGACAGTGAAGCTAACATTTTAAATGTGTCTCTATACTCCAACATTTTGGATTTCAGATCAAATGTTTCATATGAGGTGACAGTATATAATGTCACCTTTTATTTGAGGGTATTTTAATACATACAGTTGAAGTCGGAAGTCTACCTTAGCCAAATACATTTAAACTCATTTTTTTTTTTACAATTCCTGACATTTAAATCCGAGTAAAAATTCTCTGTCTTAGGTCAGTTAAGATCACCACTTTATTTTAAGAATGTGAAATGTCAGAATAATAGTAGAGATAATTATTTATTTCAGCTTTTATTTATTTCATCACATTCCCAGTGGGTCAGAAGTTTACATACACTCAAATAGTATTTGGTAGCATTGCCTTTAAATTGTTTAACCTGTTTAACCTTCCACAAGCTTCCCACAATAAGTTGGGTGAATTTTGGCCCATTCCTCCTGACAGAGCTGGTGTAACCGAGTCAGGATAATAGGCCTCCTTGCTTGCACACACTTTTTCAGTTCTGCCCACAATCTTCCATAGGATTGAGGTCAGGGCTTTGTGATGGCCACTCCAATACCTTGACTTTGTTAAGCCATTTTGCCACAACTTTGGAAGTATGCTTGGGGTCATTGTCCATTTGGAAGACCCATGACTAATCTTTAACTTCCTGACTGATGTCTTGAGATGTTGCTTCAATATTTCCACATAATTTCCCTACCTCATGATGCCATCTATTTTGTGAAGTGCACCAGTCCCTCCTGCAGCAAAGCACCCCCACAACATGATGCTTCCACCCCCGGGCTTCACGGTTGGGACGATGTTCTTCGGCTTGCAAGGCTCCCCCTTTTTCCTCCAAACATAACGATGGTCATTATGGCCAAACAGTTCTTATTTTTAATCATCAGACCAGAGGACATTTCTCCAAAAAGTATGATATTTCTCCCCATTCATAGTTGCAAACCGTAGTCAGGCTTTTTTATGGCGGTTTTGGAGCAGTGGCTTCTTCCTTGCTGAGCAACCTTTCAGCCTATGTCGATATAGGACTCATTTTACTGTGGATATAGATACTTTTGTACCTGTATCCTCCAGCATCTTCACAACGTCCTTTGCTGTTGTTCTGGGATTGATTTACACTTTTTGCACCAAAGTAAGTTAATCTCTAGGAGACAGAACGCATCTCCTTCCTGACGGCTGTGTGGTCCCATGGTGTTTAGACTTGCGTACTATTGTTTGAACAGATGAACGTGGTACCTTCATTCATTTGGAAATTGCTCCCAAGGATGAACCAGACTTGTGGAGGTCTACAATTTTTTTTCTGAGATCTTGGCTGATTTCTTTTCATTTTCCCATGATGTCAAGCAAAGAGGCACTGAGTTTGAAGGTAGGCCTTGAAATACATCCAAATTATGTCAATTAGCCTATCAGAAGCTTCTAAAGCCATGACATAATATTCTGGAATTTTCCAAGCTGTTTAAAGGCACAGTCAACTTAGTGTATGTAAACCTCTGATCCACTGTAATTGTGATACAGTGAATTAATCTGTCTGTAAACAATTGTTGGAAAAATTACTTTTTGTCATGCACAAAGTAGATGTCCTAACCAACTTGCCAAAACTATAGTTTGTTAACAAGACGTGGAGTGGTTGAAAAACAAGTTTTAATGACTCCAACCTAAGTGTATGTAAACTTCCGACTTCTACTGTATCTGTTTCACGATTCAAAATGAAAACACTTTATGTTTCCAGTCCCCCCATTTGAATAAGTCATAAGTGTTCTGACCAATTCACTCATAGTGTATTAAAGTAGTCAAAAGTTTAGTATTTGGTCATAAACTCGTTGGTTGCATTTGCAGTTTGTTGTGTTTTGGGTTGTGTTTTGGGTTGTGTTTTGGGTTGTGTTTTGGGTTGTGTTTTGGGTTGTGTTTTGGGTTGTGTTTTTGGTTGTGTTTTGGGTTGTGTTTTGCCCAATAAAAAATGGTGGATGATGACTGGAGTAATTTTCTGTAAAAGAGAGTAGATAACATGTTTCTAAACAATAATAAATTAATACTGAAAAATGAATACTGATGACGTCTTGATTAAGAAAAATCATGAGTGAATCATGAATAATAATGAGTGTGAAAGTTACAGAGGCCATAACAAAGCATGCTAACCTCTCACCATTACCAATAACAGAGTCTACAACAAACATGCTAACCTCTCACCATTACCAATAACAGAGGCTACAACAAAACATGCTAACCTCTCATCATTACCAACAACAGAGGCTACAACAAAACATACTAACCTCTCACCATTTCTGATTATTCATAATCATAGTAGCATCCCCATGAATGTAGAAGTGTACAGAAACATCTTCTATTCTTACTTATAATTGTCACGTTCTGACCTTAGTTCCTTTGTTTTGTCTTTGTTTTAGTATGGTCAGGGCGTGAGTTGGGTGGGCAGTCTATGTTCCTTTTTCTATCATTTGGGATTTCTGTGTTTGGCCTGGTATGGTTCTCTGGCCCGTCTCCTCGGGCCGGGGTACATGGCACCAGCCCTATGCATGGTGTCCCTGGTCCCATCACAGCCCAGTGCGGTCTATTCCACCTCGCCGCACTGGCCTGGCCACGGGGAGCATTCAGCCAGGTAGGGTTGGGCAGGCTCGGTGCTCGAGAGCTCCAGTGCGCCTTCACGGTCCGGTCTATCCGGTGCCACCTCCACGCACCAGCCCTCCGGTGGCAGCCCCCAGCACCAAGCTGTCTCTCCGTCTCCTCCCTACAGGTGCTCCCGTCTGTCCTGAACTGCCAGAGTCGCCCGTCTGTCCTGAGCTGCCAGAGTCGCCCGTCTGTCCTGAGCTGCCAGAGCCGCCCGTCTGTCCTGAGCTGCCAGAGCCGCCCGTCTGTCCTGAGCTGCCAGAGCCGCCCGTCTGTCCTGAGCTACCAGAGCCACCCGTCAGTCAGGAGCTGCCAGAGCCGCCCGTCAGCCAGGAGCTGCCAAAGCCGTCCGTCAGTCAGGAGCTGCCAGAGCCGCTCGTCAGTCGGGAGCTGCTGGTGTCTCCCGCCTGTCCGGTGCTGCCGGAATCTCTCGTCCATTCGGGACCCGGGACAAGGGTCCGAGGCCGGCGGCGAGGGTCTCCACTCTAAAGAGGCCACGGAGGCAGGTGAAGAGGCGGACAAAAACTATGGTGGAGTTGGTTACATGTCCCGCGCCAGAGCCGCCACCACGGTCAGGCGCACACCCAGACCCTCCCCTATAGGTTCAGGTTTGCGGCCGGAGACCACAGGGGGGGGGGGGGGGTTCTGTCACGTTCTGACCTCAGTTCCTTTCTTTTGTCTTTGTTTTAGTATGGTCAGGGCGTGATTTGGGGTGGGCAGTCTATGTTCCTTTTTCTATCATTTGGGATTTCTGTGTTTGGCCTGGTATGGTTCTCAATCGGAGGCAGCTATCAATCATTGTTGTCATGTTATTAAAAGGTAGGAACACTTACCAGGCTTCGTATTTCAAATGGTAGAACTAAATACATAAAGCACTTTCATATCTGATAATACTGACCTCAGAGTCTCCAGTTTACAGTGGGGATTCCCCAGTCCATGAGAGAGCAGCTCCACTCCTGAATCCTTCAGGTCATTGTTACTCAGATCCAGCTCTCTCAGGTGTGAGGGGTTTGACTCCAGAGCTGAGACCAGAGAAGCACAGCCTTCCTCTGTGACTCCACAGCCTGACAGCCTGCAAATAGATCATCATGACTTCACAAACACGCTGTTAATTTAACACCAGTAGTGTAGAAGGACAATGGCAGATGCATTTGGTTTATTCTCCCAAACAATGAAAAGATCCATCTTTCTTCTCCTAAATTGTATGGTCATAATGTTATACTAATGTGAAAATCAATGCATTTATTCAATATGTTTTTCAATATAATATTATGTACATATTATAATACATATTTTTCTCTAAACTGAATATTTATTCCCGATGATTAGTTCTTATATGTCATGTTATTTACTCACAGAACAGCTCTGGAGGCTTTGACCACTGGCAGCAGCCTCAGAAGACCTTCCTCTGATCTGGAGTATTTCTTCAGGTCAAACACATCCAGCTCCTTTTCTGAAGTCAGCAACACAAAGACCAGAGCTGACCACTGTGCAGGTGACAGGTTGGGTTTTGAGAGACTTCCTGATCTCAGGAAGCTTTGGATCTCCTCAGTGGAACAGATTGATGCTCCTCTCTGGAGAGGGATTCTCCCTGATCTTCTCCTTGATGTACTTCACTGTTTCTTCATGGCACTGTGAGCTGCTTCTTGTCTTTGTCAGCAGACCTCGAAAGTACTTCTGATTGGACTCCAGTGAGAGGCCCAGAAGGAAGCGGAGGAAAAGGTCCAGGTTTCCTGTCTCACTTTGTAAGGCTTTATCCACAGCACTCTTGTAGACATTAACTTCAGGCTCGTCTCTGAACATCGAAGAAAAGATACTGGACTTTGTTTGCAGTTTGTCCATAAGATTCTCATTGTTGTTGATGAATGAGAGGAACACATATACATACAGCAGCCAGAAACTCCTGAATGCTCAGATGAACAAAGCAGTACACCTTGTCCTGGTACAGCACACATTCCTCTTTAAAGAGCTGTGTGCACAATCCTGAGTACACTGAGGCTACATTGACATCAATGCCAGCTTCTTTTAGGTCTTCTTCATAGAAAATCAGATTGCCCTTCACAAGCTGTTGAAAAGCCAGTTTTCCCAGTGACAGAATGCTCTCTTTATTCCAGTGTATACCTGTCTCTACATTCCCAAGATACTTTTAATTCTTCTGTTTGGTATGAAACACCACAAGGTGTGTGTACATCTCAGTCAGAGTATTGGGCATCTCTTCTCTCTTATGTTTCAGTATGTGTTCAAGGACTATTGCAGAAATCCAACAGAAGACTGGAATGTGGCACATGATGTGGAGGCTCCTTGATGTCTTTACGTGGGAGATGATTCTGTTTGCCAGGTCCTGATCACTGAATCTCTTCCTGAAATACTCCTCCTTCTGTGGGTCATTGAACCCTCGTACCTCTGTCACCTGGTCAATACACCGTGAAGGGATCTTATTGGCTGCTGCAGGTCGGGTAGTTATCCAGAGGAGAGCAGAGGGAAGCAGATTTCCTTTGATGAGATTTGTTAGCAGAACATCCACTGAGGTTGACTCTGTGACGTCCCAACAGATCTTGTTCTTCTGGAAGTCTAGGGGCAGTCGGCACTCATCCAGACCATCAAAGATGAACAGAACTTTGTACTTGTTGTAGATGGAGATTCTTGATTGTTTGGTTTCCATTGAGAAGTGATTGAGAAGTTCAATCAACGTGTGGTTGTCCTCTTTCATCAAATTCAGCTCCCGAAAAGGGAATGAAAATACAAATTGGACATCCTGATTTGTTTTTCCTTCAGCCCAGTCCAGAATGAACTTCTGCACAGAGACTGTTTTTTTTTTTTTCTTAACTGACTGTATAAATGTGTAAATGTTTTCATAATGCATTACAGACTGGCGTGACTGATTATATTATTATTGGTATTATTGAAGGTATTATTAATGTTGTCTCTCTCTCTCTTAATTAATCACCACAACACATCCCTGCTGCTACTTGATGAGGTCACTAGGTGTTGTGTTAAGGCTGCTACAATATCATTGAGTTACACAGCTACTTTAGCTGTACTTTAGCTACAGCTTTTAAATGTTATAAAACAGCATTCAACATGAGGCAGACAGATCTTACATTTCTCCAGTGTGTCAGCAAGCTCCTTCTGGTTCATTTTCCTCAGGATGTGCAGTGTGATCTTCAGAGCCCCCTCTCTGGCACTGCTCTCCTGCTGCTCATCTTCAGGGTCCACCACTTCCTTATCCTGCTTCTGACTCTCAAAGCCTTCTGGGAGTTCTGGACTAAGAATCCTCTTGAACATCTTCAGCTCGTTCTTCACAAATGTCATAATTTTCTCTTCAAGCAACTGAAATAAATAAAGTATATAAGTTAAGCAAGAGACTAAATGCTTTCTCATTAACACATTAATGAATGATTGACAGATCAACTTTACTTGAGGTAAACAAAAACAAATGTATATAACAGGACCACATACACTGAATATGGAGGCCAGGTCTGTTTGATGACTCTGGGAAGACTGACCACTGAGAATCTCTGACTCTGATCTCTCCTGTTGGTTTCTGTGGACAAAACATGA
The DNA here is from genome assembly GCF_045791955.1 of Oncorhynchus clarkii lewisi. Lineage (NCBI taxonomy): Eukaryota > Metazoa > Chordata > Actinopteri > Salmoniformes > Salmonidae > Oncorhynchus > Oncorhynchus clarkii. Next base: position 100,232,878 of record NC_092158.1, on the reverse strand, counting down.
GATTACATCTCCTCATCCAGGGAGTACACACACAGACACACACACACACACACACACACACACACACACACACACACACACACACACACACACACACACACACACACACACACACACACACACACACACACACACACACACACACACACACGGAGGGAATGTTGTGTTTGTTTAATATTGTTTTAGGACTATGCAAATGGACAAAATGATTAGCCTATGGATTATGAAAACAACAACAATAAATGGGAAAATGGGAGAGGAGAAATGACTAGAGACAGTGTTGTTTAACTCACTGACCAGGACCCATGAGTTCTTCTTACCTTTGTTCAGTAGAAAAGTCTCCCTCTCTAAAGTTTAGAGGAGGATTCATAGACCAGTCACTCTTCATGGACACACAGCTGGGAACAGGGGAGGCTGGTCTCTCCTGCTTGATTGGTCTTCAACACAACAGAGACAAACATTACATCTCTCATCTACTCTGAGCTCAGATGGGGAAACATAAGAACAGTTTCATTCCAAAACGCAAAATCTCACTTTTCGGAAATGTTCGTAAATTAGCTTTTATTGTTTAAAGGAATTAGGAAAGAGATTGGTGTGTTGTTCACTATCTAATCATGGCATGGGGTTGTTCAATGACAGACATGTATTTGTTTAAAATCTATCACTTGATGATGATGGTATCAATTCAAAGAGACAAATAATCATGTGGTTTTGCTGAATGCTAAATATCTGCCTCACTCTCAAATGTTTCTGGCTCGATTCGGTCTCATTTAGCAACATTTGAAATGTTGTTTTCCAGATTGGATAAAAGTAGAGACTGAGGGCTAGATAATGCTATATCAGACACTACAGATGAGGAACAATGGGAAAGTAATTCTGCTTTGAACGTTGATGAACTTGTAACCTCACTTTTGAGAAAATGTCCGTTGAAAGTTTTGGTATCTACTGGAGAGCTCTTCTTTGTCTACAGGGCTGCTACTTTGGCAGATAATGTCACCCATCTAAATAAATAATTATATATATAATTAACTAAATGTATGGTGTTTTTGGTTTGTCAGGTGCATTGTTTGTTATACTATACATTGTTATTTTATTGTTGTTAGTGGGAAAATGAACTAGAAAATGTCATATTTCGCAATTCTGAGTAATTACTACTTTAGTAAGGAATTACACATTATTCAGTACTACTGCAGTTGCTACATAATTCCAATAGATGGCAGCATTAGACCACAAATGACATTTCAGAAGATTAGTTTAGTTTTCTCCCTGGATACACCACCACTCCCCCTCACAGGAAAACTCCTGTGTGCTTCTTTCTGTCCCTTTCCACACTGCTAACACAAGAGGGCTTCTTCCTGTCCCTTTCCACACTGCTAACACAAGAGGGCTTCTTCCTGTCCCTTTCCACACTGCTAGCACAAGAGGGCTTCTTCCTGTCCCTTTCCACACTGCTAACACAAGAGGGCTTCTTCCTGTCCCTTTCCACACTGCTAGCACAAGAGGGCTTCTTCCTGTCCCTTTCCACACTGCTAACACAAGAGGGCTTCTTCCTGTCCCTTTCCACACTGCTAACACAAGAGGGCTTCTTCCTGTCCCTTTCCACACTGCTAACACAAGAGGGCTTCCTCCTGTCCCCTTCCACACTGCTAACACAAGAGGGCTTCTTCCTGTCCCTTTCCACACTGCCAACACAAGAGGGCTTCTTCCTGTCCCTTTCCACACTGCTAACACAAGAGGGCTTCTTCCTGTCCCTTTCCACACTGCTAACACAAGAGGGCTTCTTCCTGTCCCTTTCCACACTGCTAGCACAAGAGGGCTTCTTCCTGTCCCTTTCCACACTGCTAACACAAGAGGGCTTCTTCCTGTCCCTTTCCACACTGCCAACACAAGAGGGCTTCTTCCTGTCCCTTTCCACACTGCTAACACAAGAGGGCTTCTTCCTGTCCCTTTCCACACTGCTAGCACAAGAGGGCTTCTTCCTGTCCCTTTCCACACTGCTAACACAAGAGGGCTTCTTCCTGTCCCTTTCCACACTGCTAACACAAGAGGGCATCTTCCTGTCCCTTTCCACACTGCTAACACAAGAGGGCTTCTTCCTGTCCCTTTCCACACTGCTAACACAAGAGGGCTTCTTTCTGTCCCTTTCCACACTGCTAACACAAGAGGGCTTCTTCCTGTCCCTTTCCACACTGCTAACACAAGAGGGCTTCTTCCTGTCCCTTTCCACACTGCTAACACAAGAGGGCTTCTTCCTGTCCCTTTCCACACTGCTAACACAAGAGGGCTTCTTCCTGTCCCTTTCCACACTGCCAACACAAGAGGGCTTCTTCCTGTCCCTTTCCACACTGCTAACACAAGAGGGCTTCTTCCTGTCCCTTTCCACACTGCTAACACAAGAGGGCTTCTTCCTGTCCCTTTCCACACTGCTAGCACAAGAGGGCTTCTTCCTGTCCCTTTCCACACTGCTAACACAAGAGGGCTTCTTCCTGTCCCTTTCCACACTGCCAACACAAGAGGGCTTCTTCCTGTCCCTTTCCACACTGCTAACACAAGAGGGCTTCTTCCTGTCCCTTTCCACACTGCTAGCACAAGAGGGCTTCTTCCTGTCCCTTTCCACACTGCTAACACAAGAGGAAGGACTCAAAAAGCATTTAACAGATTACTGTGAAGTAATATAATTATGATTCATGTTTATTATTATCTGTTTTTATGCTCATGTTTTGAATTATTGTTATACTTCATTACTATAATGATTATCAATAAACCTGAACATTAATTCAGTCACTTCTTGCTGAGAAAAACGTATTTTCCATGTCATTGTCAAATTCATCAACCAGCAGAGACCCACTCTGCCTTCTCACTACAGTAGCCAACTCAGCCCCACTATAAAGGTTGTGTCGTCAGCAGCAGCGAGCATCCTTCCTTCTCGCGAAAGTGAGGGCCATGTTGAAGTAAATTTACTAAACGCGAGGGATTCATGATGTACTTTATTGGTGTCTTCTCTATTCCGAGGCTGTTTTGTCCCAATATGAGATATTAAGTAAGAACATATTTTATAATGCATCTAAGGTTGAGGTTGAGCTTGATATACTATATATATATATATACTATATACTAAGGTTGAGGTTGATATACTATATATATATACTATATACTAAGGTTGAGGTTGAGGTTGATATACTATATATATATATATACTATATACCAAGGTTGTATACTAAGGTTGAGGTTGATATACTATATATATATACTATATACTAAGGTTGAGCTTGATATACTATATATATATATACTATATACTAAGGTTGAGGTTGATATACTATATATATATACTATATACTAAGGTTGTATACTAAGGTTGAGGTTGAGGTTGATATACTAAGGTTGAGGTTGAGGTTGATATACTATATATATATATATATATATATATATATATATATATATATACTATATACTAAGGTTGTATACTAAGGTTGAGGTTGGTATACTATATATATATATATATATATATATATACTATATACTAAGGTTGTATACTAAGGTTGAGGTTGAGGTTGTATTCTAAGGTTGAGGTTGAGGTTGTATACTAAGGTTGAGGTTGAGGTTGAGGTTGATATACTATATATATATATTTTATACTAAGGTTGTATACTAAGGTTGAGGTTGAGGTTCTGACTAGTGATTATTTACCCGGGGTTCAATACCTGCTATAGTCACTTTTTTTCTCTCCCAAAAGCAACACAGCCCTAATAGGAGATATACAGCTAACTAAAGAAATGAGTGACCATTTTAGAAAATCATGGGACATGTAGTCTGTGGTTGCATGCTATTTTATGTCCATCATATTGCTGCTTGTAGCCTGTAACTGATGCTTCGTGGTCTTATGTCTACAGGAAATATTTAGCAATTAAACATAATTAATTCACGGACAGACATTGGTGGGGCAGCTGAGAAATAAAGTGTATTTTTCTGGTTAATTCCTTAGGTTAGATTCAAACCTGCCCCACCTATCCCACGCCAATTGCTAGACTTTCACATAGAGGTTACTTGGTCACCCAGTTCAAACCACATATGAAAAATAAAACACGTGGCTTGTTGATCAAGTGTTCTGCCTTGCAATAATAAATATAATAAAATAACAAAACAAAAACACTAAAATGCTGAGACAGGTTTTAATTAACAAAATAATCAAAATGCTATTTAGTACTATAATGGTATTTACTAACATAATATTATTACTAATATAGTTTGTAAAAGTTTTCTAGCTAACCTACCCTAGAATTAGGGTTAAAGCTAAAATAGGTAATAAATCATATAATAATAATAATAATAATAAGTCACTGTCTGTTAAGGTAGTTCTAGACAGTACAGCAACAATAATAATAATAATAATAATAATAAGTCACTGTCTGTTAAGGTAGTTCTAGACAGTA